>NC_133325.1:693601407-693663223 GCF_042186555.1 Aquarana catesbeiana | reverse complement strand
CTGGGGGTACCCAAAGCAAAAGATGGGTTCTACTAGGAGGGGAGCAGGTGTTTGTGGGGGTACCAAAGGGTGCAGGAGTCTGGGGGTACCCAAAGCAAAAGATGGGTTCTACTAGGAGGGGGAGCAGGTGTTTGTGGGGGTACCAAAGGGTGCAGGAGTCTGGGGGTACCCAAAGCAAAAGATGAGTTCTACTAGGAGGGGAGCAGGTGTTTGTGGGGGTACCAAAGGGTGCAGGAGTCTGGGGGTACCCAAGTCAAAAGATGGGTTCTACTAGGAGGGGGAGCAGGTGTTTGTGGGGGTACCCAAGGGTGCAGGAGTCTGGGGGTACCCAAAGCAAAAGATGGGTTCTACTAGGAGGGGAGCAGGTGTTTGTGGGGGTACCAAAGGGTGCAGGAGTCTGGGGGTACCCAAAGCAAAAGATGGGTTCTACTAGGAGGGGGAGCAGGTGTTTGTGGGGGTACCAAAGGGTGCAGGAGTCTGGGGGTACCCAAAGCAAAAGATGGGTTCTACTAGGAGGGGGAGCAGATGTTTGTGGGGGTACCAAAGGAGTGCAGGAGTCTGGGGGTACCCATCTACCCAAGGGAATAGATGGGTTCTACCCAAGGGATTAGATAGGGTTGTGGGGTAACCAAAGGAGTAGATGGGAGGGATGCAGGAGATTGGGGGGGGGGGTACCCTGGATGAACATACTGCTCCCCTGCCAACATAAGCCCCCTTTTACTAATCACCCCCAAATCCCCTTTAGTTTTCCCAATCCCTTCCTTTGAAGCACCTAGGATAGCGCTTCCCCTTCCGTGACGCTAAGCCTCCCTTAACTTCTCCTTAGACCACCACTTACTGCCCACACCTAACACCATGGCCTAGATGGGAGAGGTTCCATGCCTTAACCACCACCATCCCTGCTTTGTTCTCCCACATCCCGATCACCTCCTTTGCTGCACCCATGAGACAGCTTTCCCTTCTTCTATTGTGCTCCCCCAATTTCCCCTCCCTTCTAGAACCCAACACACTTAGGTCATTCCTGCTGCAGCCTCCAGGCCAATCACACGCTATTGTTTCATCAATCCAAGCATACCGCTGCCGGGATTCAAACTCACAACTGCACAAGTGCACATGAGCACAACTGGCGCATATACCCACTGAGCCACAGCCAGAGTTGCTTGTCACACCTCTCAAAAACTAGGGCTTTGTTAGACATAGAAACTTGCCAATAAATTTACAGCTGGCTGAGACGTGGGTTCTGTGTCTAATATGGCCCTCCCTTTTGGCAGGACTCACAAGCAGCTCTGGCCATGGCTGAGTGGGTAAAGCCACCTTTTGAGTAAATGCGAGTCTGAATCCTGCGTGCAGGTACCATGTTTTATTTTAATGGCTGTTCAAAAAACATGCGCACGAAGGCCATGACCCTTTTTCAAAATAGCGCCGCATCAAAACGCATAGTACTTTGTTACCACGTGTTTTGGCACGTGTGTTAGGAATTATTGACATCACTGCACATGCGCTAAAAAGGCCGGCTCATTTTTGTGCGTTGCAGGATTTTTGGTGCATTCCCGCAATGCACAAGTATGAACGTATACAAAGTGTTCCTTCTTTCTGTATTTTCATGATCTTTTCTACTTTGTTATGAAAAAAACCCTTTTGCCTTTCTTAAAGCACTTTTTAAACAGCATTTTTTTTTGCTTTCAGTTCACTAATTAGGGGAGTGGTTAAGTGTTTGCAGCTGTGATATAAGCAAGTGCACAACTCACTGAGCTTGCTCACTAGGATTGCAAACAAGTGGATTGGAATAAGTGCAGTTAAAACACAGGAGTTTAAACAGAAGGAGTTTACACTCTGTATGTAACATAGCATTTACATTACTTTAAGTAACATTTGATCGTATGTTATATATGTATTGTAACTTGAAAACCAAAAAAATCCGCAGCCAGAAGTTGACACACATACATCAGTCACACTGTTATTATATCCACAAGCAAATATTACTTCTGTCTAAGCATGCCACACCTGGGAACCAAGCTCATGGCCGCACAAGCTCACATGAGCACAACTGACGCCTTTACCCCCTGAGCTACAGCCAGAACCACTTCTGACAGCTTCCGAAAACTAGGCCTTTGTTAGACATAGAAAAGAACCACTAGTAAACCTACAGCTGGTTGAAACCTGGGTTCTATATCTAATATAGGCCTCCTTTTTGGCAGGTCTCACAAACGCTTCTGGGCGTGGCGTAGTGGGCTAATGCGCCCTGCTAGCAACTATGAGGTTGTCAGTTCAAATCCCGTGTGGGCCAAGCTAAACAAAATGTGAATCGATTAAAATTGACCAGGGTTGCCAAATTGGTTACAGAAAAAGTTCTGTAGGGCCTGGAAGGAAGGAAGGAAGGAAGGGGAGGCGGGGAACGTGGACTGCTGTGCTAAAAAGGTGATTGGGGATATGGGTGCATAGTGACATGGGAGGGGAATGCTTGGGGAACAGTCAGGGCCTGTATACCGAGGTGAAGATGAAGTGCTCTACCCCCCTATAGAGAAGCAGTGTAACAGGGAATGCAAAAGAAGGGTGCCCAAGGGAATAGATGGGTCCTACTAGGAGGGTAGCAGGTGTTTGTGGGGTACTCATAGATGGAGATGGTAAGCAACATAGGGGGTGCCTGAGACTGGGGGTACCCAATGGAACAGATGGGTTCTACTAGGAGGGAGAGCAGGTGTACCAAAGGCGTGTGGGATTCTGGGGTGTGGGGGTATCCAAGGGATTACATGGGGTTGTGGGCTAACCAAAGGAGTAGATGGGAGGGATGCAGGAGATTGGGGGGTGGATACCAAAAGTGCAGGAGTACCCTGGATGAACTTGGTCTATTTCTGCTCCACTGCCAACATAACCCCCACTTTTTAGATGAGGGGTGCAGGAGTCTGGGGGTACCCAAGGGCATAGATGGCTTTTACTAGGAGGGGGAGCAGGTGTTTGTGGGGGTACCAAAGGGTGCAGGAGTCTGGGGGTACCCAAGTCAAAAGATGGGTTCTACTAGGAGGGGGAGCAGGTGTTTGTGGGGGTACCAAAGGGTGCAGGAGTCTGGGGGTACCCAAAGCAAAAGATGGGTTCTACTAGGAGGGGGAGCAGGTGTTTGTGGGGGTACCAAAGGGTGCAGGAGTCTGGGCGTACCCAAAGCAAAAGATGAGTTCTACTAGGAGGGGAGCAGGTGTTTGTGGGGGTACCAAAGGGTGCAGGAGTCTGGGGGTACCCAAGTCAAAAGATGGGTTCTACTAGGAGGGGGAGCAGGTGTTTGTGGGGGTACCCAAGGGTGCAGGAGTCTGGGGGTACCCAAAGCAAAAGATGGGTTCTACTAGGAGGGGAGCAGGTGTTTGTGGGGGTACCAAAGGGTGCAGGAGTCTGGGGGTACCCAAAGCAAAAGATGGGTTCTACTAGGAGGGGGAGCAGGTGTTTGTGGGGGTACCAAAGGGTGCAGGAGTCTGGGGGTACCCAAAGCAAAAGATGAGTTCTACTAGGAGGGGAGCAGGTGTTTGTGGGGGTACCAAAGGGTGCAGGAGTCTGGGGGTACCCAAGTCAAAAGATGGGTTCTACTAGGAGGGGGAGCAGGTGTTTGTGGGGGTACCCAAGGGTGCAGGAGTCTGGGGGTACCCAAAGCAAAAGATGGGTTCTACTAGGAGGGGAGCAGGTGTTTGTGGGGGTACCAAAGGGTGCAGGAGTCTGGGGGTACCCAAAGCAAAAGATGGGTTCTACTAGGAGGGGGAGCAGGTGTTTGTGGGGGTACCAAAGGGTGCAGGAGTCTGGGGGTACCCAAAGCAAAAGATGGGTTCTACTAGGAGGGGGAGCAGATGTTTGTGGGGGTACCAAAGGAGTGCAGGAGTCTGGGGGTACCCATCTACCCAAGGGAATAGATGGGTTCTACCCAAGGGATTAGATAGGGTTGTGGGGTAACCAAAGGAGTAGATGGGAGGGATGCAGGAGATTGGGGGGGGGGGGGGGGGGTGGCTACCCAAGGTAGTAATTAGCACGAGTGAGGGAGGGATAGCAAAAGTGCAGGAAGTACCCTGGATGAACATACTGCTCCCCTGCCAACATAAGCCCCCTTTTACTAATCACCCCCAAATCCCCTTTAGTTTTCCCAATCCCTTCCTTTGAAGCACCTAGGATAGCGCTTCCCCTTCCGTGACGCTAAGCCTCCCTTAACTTCTCCTTAGACCACCACTTACTGCCCACACCTAACACCATGGCCTAGATGGGAGAGGTTCCATGCCTTAACCACCACCATCCCTGCTTTGTTCTCCCACATCCCGATCACCTCCTTTGCTGCACCCATGAGACAGCTTTCCCTTCTTCTATTGTGCTCCCCCAATTTCCCCTCCCTTCTAGAACCCAACACACTTAGGTCATTCCTGCTGCAGCCTCCAGGCCAATCACACGCTATTGTTTCATCAATCCAAGCATACCGCTGCCGGGATTCAAACTCACAACTGCACAAGTGCACATGAGCACAACTGGCGCATATACCCACTGAGCCACAGCCAGAGTTGCTTGTCACACCTCTCAAAAACTAGGGCTTTGTTAGACATAGAAACTTGCCAATAAATTTACAGCTGGCTGAGACGTGGGTTCTGTGTCTAATATGGCCCTCCCTTTTGGCAGGACTCACAAGCAGCTCTGGCCATGGCTGAGTGGGTAAAGCCACCTTTTGAGTAAATGCGAGTCTGAATCCTGCGTGCAGGTACCATGTTTTATTTTAATGGCTGTTCAAAAAACATGCGCACGAAGGCCATGACCCTTTTTCAAAATAGCGCCGCATCAAAACGCATAGTACTTTGTTACCACGTGTTTTGGCACGTGTGTTAGGAATTATTGACATCACTGCACATGCGCTAAAAAGGCCGGCTCATTTTTGTGCGTTGCAGGATTTTTGGTGCATTCCCGCAATGCACAAGTATGAACGTATACAAAGTGTTCCTTCTTTCTGTATTTTCATGATCTTTTCTACTTTGTTATGAAAAAAACCCTTTTGCCTTTCTTAAAGCACTTTTTAAACAGCATTTTTTTTTGCTTTCAGTTCACTAATTAGGGGAGTGGTTAAGTGTTTGCAGCTGTGATATAAGCAAGTGCACAACTCACTGAGCTTGCTCACTAGGATTGCAAACAAGTGGATTGGAATAAGTGCAGTTAAAACACAGGAGTTTAAACAGAAGGAGTTTACACTCTGTATGTAACATAGCATTTACATTACTTTAAGTAACATTTGATCGTATGTTATATATGTATTGTAACTTGAAAACCAAAAAAATCCGCAGCCAGAAGTTGACACACATACATCAGTCACACTGTTATTATATCCACAAGCAAATATTACTTCTGTCTAAGCATGCCACACCTGGGAACCAAGCTCATGGCCGCACAAGCTCACATGAGCACAACTGACGCCTTTACCCCCTGAGCTACAGCCAGAACCACTTCTGACAGCTTCCGAAAACTAGGCCTTTGTTAGACATAGAAAAGAACCACTAGTAAACCTACAGCTGGTTGAAACCTGGGTTCTATATCTAATATAGGCCTCCTTTTTGGCAGGTCTCACAAACGCTTCTGGGCGTGGCGTAGTGGGCTAATGCGCCCTGCTAGCAACTATGAGGTTGTCAGTTCAAATCCCGTGTGGGCCAAGCTAAACAAAATGTGAATCGATTAAAATTGACCAGGGTTGCCAAATTGGTTACAGAAAAAGTTCTGTAGGGCCTGGAAGGAAGGAAGGAAGGAAGGGGAGGCGGGGAACGTGGACTGCTGTGCTAAAAAGGTGATTGGGGATATGGGTGCATAGTGACATGGGAGGGGAATGCTTGGGGAACAGTCAGGGCCTGTATACCGAGGTGAAGATGAAGTGCTCTACCCCCCTATAGAGAAGCAGTGTAACAGGGAATGCAAAAGAAGGGTGCCCAAGGGAATAGATGGGTCCTACTAGGAGGGTAGCAGGTGTTTGTGGGGTACTCATAGATGGAGATGGTAAGCAACATAGGGGGTGCCTGAGACTGGGGGTACCCAATGGAACAGATGGGTTCTACTAGGAGGGAGAGCAGGTGTACCAAAGGCGTGTGGGATTCTGGGGTGTGGGGGTATCCAAGGGATTACATGGGGTTGTGGGCTAACCAAAGGAGTAGATGGGAGGGATGCAGGAGATTGGGGGGTGGATACCAAAAGTGCAGGAGTACCCTGGATGAACTTGGTCTATTTCTGCTCCACTGCCAACATAACCCCCACTTTTTAGATGAGGGGTGCAGGAGTCTGGGGGTACCCAAGGGCATAGATGGCTTTTACTAGGAGGGGGAGCAGGTGTTTGTGGGGGTACCAAAGGGTGCAGGAGTCTGGGGGTACCCAAGTCAAAAGATGGGTTCTACTAGGAGGGGGAGCAGGTGTTTGTGGGGGTACCAAAGGGTGCAGGAGTCTGGGGGTACCCAAAGCAAAAGATGGGTTCTACTAGGAGGGGGAGCAGGTGTTTGTGGGGGTACCAAAGGGTGCAGGAGTCTGGGCGTACCCAAAGCAAAAGATGAGTTCTACTAGGAGGGGAGCAGGTGTTTGTGGGGGTACCAAAGGGTGCAGGAGTCTGGGGGTACCCAAGTCAAAAGATGGGTTCTACTAGGAGGGGGAGCAGGTGTTTGTGGGGGTACCCAAGGGTGCAGGAGTCTGGGGGTACCCAAAGCAAAAGATGGGTTCTACTAGGAGGGGAGCAGGTGTTTGTGGGGGTACCAAAGGGTGCAGGAGTCTGGGGGTACCCAAAGCAAAAGATGGGTTCTACTAGGAGGGGGAGCAGGTGTTTGTGGGGGTACCAAAGGGTGCAGGAGTCTGGGGGTACCCAAAGCAAAAGATGAGTTCTACTAGGAGGGGAGCAGGTGTTTGTGGGGGTACCAAAGGGTGCAGGAGTCTGGGGGTACCCAAGTCAAAAGATGGGTTCTACTAGGAGGGGGAGCAGGTGTTTGTGGGGGTACCCAAGGGTGCAGGAGTCTGGGGGTACCCAAAGCAAAAGATGGGTTCTACTAGGAGGGGAGCAGGTGTTTGTGGGGGTACCAAAGGGTGCAGGAGTCTGGGGGTACCCAAAGCAAAAGATGGGTTCTACTAGGAGGGGGAGCAGGTGTTTGTGGGGGTACCAAAGGGTGCAGGAGTCTGGGGGTACCCAAAGCAAAAGATGGGTTCTACTAGGAGGGGGAGCAGATGTTTGTGGGGGTACCAAAGGAGTGCAGGAGTCTGGGGGTACCCATCTACCCAAGGGAATAGATGGGTTCTACCCAAGGGATTAGATAGGGTTGTGGGGTAACCAAAGGAGTAGATGGGAGGGATGCAGGAGATTGGGGGGGGGGGGGGGGGGTGGCTACCCAAGGTAGTAATTAGCACGAGTGAGGGAGGGATAGCAAAAGTGCAGGAAGTACCCTGGATGAACATACTGCTCCCCTGCCAACATAAGCCCCCTTTTACTAATCACCCCCAAATCCCCTTTAGTTTTCCCAATCCCTTCCTTTGAAGCACCTAGGATAGCGCTTCCCCTTCCGTGACGCTAAGCCTCCCTTAACTTCTCCTTAGACCACCACTTACTGCCCACACCTAACACCATGGCCTAGATGGGAGAGGTTCCATGCCTTAACCACCACCATCCCTGCTTTGTTCTCCCACATCCCGATCACCTCCTTTGCTGCACCCATGAGACAGCTTTCCCTTCTTCTATTGTGCTCCCCCAATTTCCCCTCCCTTCTAGAACCCAACACACTTAGGTCATTCCTGCTGCAGCCTCCAGGCCAATCACACGCTATTGTTTCATCAATCCAAGCATACCGCTGCCGGGATTCAAACTCACAACTGCACAAGTGCACATGAGCACAACTGGCGCATATACCCACTGAGCCACAGCCAGAGTTGCTTGTCACACCTCTCAAAAACTAGGGCTTTGTTAGACATAGAAACTTGCCAATAAATTTACAGCTGGCTGAGACGTGGGTTCTGTGTCTAATATGGCCCTCCCTTTTGGCAGGACTCACAAGCAGCTCTGGCCATGGCTGAGTGGGTAAAGCCACCTTTTGAGTAAATGCGAGTCTGAATCCTGCGTGCAGGTACCATGTTTTATTTTAATGGCTGTTCAAAAAACATGCGCACGAAGGCCATGACCCTTTTTCAAAATAGCGCCGCATCAAAACGCATAGTACTTTGTTACCACGTGTTTTGGCACGTGTGTTAGGAATTATTGACATCACTGCACATGCGCTAAAAAGGCCGGCTCATTTTTGTGCGTTGCAGGATTTTTGGTGCATTCCCGCAATGCACAAGTATGAACGTATACAAAGTGTTCCTTCTTTCTGTATTTTCATGATCTTTTCTACTTTGTTATGAAAAAAACCCTTTTGCCTTTCTTAAAGCACTTTTTAAACAGCATTTTTTTTTGCTTTCAGTTCACTAATTAGGGGAGTGGTTAAGTGTTTGCAGCTGTGATATAAGCAAGTGCACAACTCACTGAGCTTGCTCACTAGGATTGCAAACAAGTGGATTGGAATAAGTGCAGTTAAAACACAGGAGTTTAAACAGAAGGAGTTTACACTCTGTATGTAACATAGCATTTACATTACTTTAAGTAACATTTGATCGTATGTTATATATGTATTGTAACTTGAAAACCAAAAAAATCCGCAGCCAGAAGTTGACACACATACATCAGTCACACTGTTATTATATCCACAAGCAAATATTACTTCTGTCTAAGCATGCCACACCTGGGAACCAAGCTCATGGCCGCACAAGCTCACATGAGCACAACTGACGCCTTTACCCCCTGAGCTACAGCCAGAACCACTTCTGACAGCTTCCGAAAACTAGGCCTTTGTTAGACATAGAAAAGAACCACTAGTAAACCTACAGCTGGTTGAAACCTGGGTTCTATATCTAATATAGGCCTCCTTTTTGGCAGGTCTCACAAACGCTTCTGGGCGTGGCGTAGTGGGCTAATGCGCCCTGCTAGCAACTATGAGGTTGTCAGTTCAAATCCCGTGTGGGCCAAGCTAAACAAAATGTGAATCGATTAAAATTGACCAGGGTTGCCAAATTGGTTACAGAAAAAGTTCTGTAGGGCCTGGAAGGAAGGAAGGAAGGAAGGGGAGGCGGGGAACGTGGACTGCTGTGCTAAAAAGGTGATTGGGGATATGGGTGCATAGTGACATGGGAGGGGAATGCTTGGGGAACAGTCAGGGCCTGTATACCGAGGTGAAGATGAAGTGCTCTACCCCCCTATAGAGAAGCAGTGTAACAGGGAATGCAAAAGAAGGGTGCCCAAGGGAATAGATGGGTCCTACTAGGAGGGTAGCAGGTGTTTGTGGGGTACTCATAGATGGAGATGGTAAGCAACATAGGGGGTGCCTGAGACTGGGGGTACCCAATGGAACAGATGGGTTCTACTAGGAGGGAGAGCAGGTGTACCAAAGGCGTGTGGGATTCTGGGGTGTGGGGGTATCCAAGGGATTACATGGGGTTGTGGGCTAACCAAAGGAGTAGATGGGAGGGATGCAGGAGATTGGGGGGTGGATACCAAAAGTGCAGGAGTACCCTGGATGAACTTGGTCTATTTCTGCTCCACTGCCAACATAACCCCCACTTTTTAGATGAGGGGTGCAGGAGTCTGGGGGTACCCAAGGGCATAGATGGCTTTTACTAGGAGGGGGAGCAGGTGTTTGTGGGGGTACCAAAGGGTGCAGGAGTCTGGGGGTACCCAAGTCAAAAGATGGGTTCTACTAGGAGGGGGAGCAGGTGTTTGTGGGGGTACCAAAGGGTGCAGGAGTCTGGGGGTACCCAAAGCAAAAGATGGGTTCTACTAGGAGGGGGAGCAGGTGTTTGTGGGGGTACCAAAGGGTGCAGGAGTCTGGGCGTACCCAAAGCAAAAGATGAGTTCTACTAGGAGGGGAGCAGGTGTTTGTGGGGGTACCAAAGGGTGCAGGAGTCTGGGGGTACCCAAGTCAAAAGATGGGTTCTACTAGGAGGGGGAGCAGGTGTTTGTGGGGGTACCCAAGGGTGCAGGAGTCTGGGGGTACCCAAAGCAAAAGATGGGTTCTACTAGGAGGGGAGCAGGTGTTTGTGGGGGTACCAAAGGGTGCAGGAGTCTGGGGGTACCCAAAGCAAAAGATGGGTTCTACTAGGAGGGGGAGCAGGTGTTTGTGGGGGTACCAAAGGGTGCAGGAGTCTGGGGGTACCCAAAGCAAAAGATGAGTTCTACTAGGAGGGGAGCAGGTGTTTGTGGGGGTACCAAAGGGTGCAGGAGTCTGGGGGTACCCAAGTCAAAAGATGGGTTCTACTAGGAGGGGGAGCAGGTGTTTGTGGGGGTACCCAAGGGTGCAGGAGTCTGGGGGTACCCAAAGCAAAAGATGGGTTCTACTAGGAGGGGAGCAGGTGTTTGTGGGGGTACCAAAGGGTGCAGGAGTCTGGGGGTACCCAAAGCAAAAGATGGGTTCTACTAGGAGGGGGAGCAGGTGTTTGTGGGGGTACCAAAGGGTGCAGGAGTCTGGGGGTACCCAAAGCAAAAGATGGGTTCTACTAGGAGGGGGAGCAGATGTTTGTGGGGGTACCAAAGGAGTGCAGGAGTCTGGGGGTACCCATCTACCCAAGGGAATAGATGGGTTCTACCCAAGGGATTAGATAGGGTTGTGGGGTAACCAAAGGAGTAGATGGGAGGGATGCAGGAGATTGGGGGGGGGGGGGGTGGCTACCCAAGGTAGTAATTAGCACGAGTGAGGGAGGGATAGCAAAAGTGCAGGAAGTACCCTGGATGAACATACTGCTCCCCTGCCAACATAAGCCCCCTTTTACTAATCACCCCCAAATCCCCTTTAGTTTTCCCAATCCCTTCCTTTGAAGCACCTAGGATAGCGCTTCCCCTTCCATGACGCTAAGCCTCCCTTAACTTCTCCTTAGACCACCACTTACTGCCCACACCTAACACCATGGCCTAGATGGGAGAGGTTCCATGCCTTAACCACCACCATCCCTGCTTTGTTCTCCCACATCCCGATCACCTCCTTTGCTGCACCCATGAGACAGCTTTCCCTTCTTCTATTGTGCTCCCCCAATTTCCCCTCCCTTCTAGAACCCAACACACTTAGGTCATTCCTGCTGCAGCCTCCAGGCCAATCACACGCTATTGTTTCATCAATCCAAGCATACCGCTGCCGGGATTCAAACTCACAACTGCACAAGTGCACATGAGCACAACTGGCGCATATACCCACTGAGCCACAGCCAGAGTTGCTTGTCACACCTCTCAAAAACTAGGGCTTTGTTAGACATAGAAACTTGCCAATAAATTTACAGCTGGCTGAGACGTGGGTTCTGTGTCTAATATGGCCCTCCCTTTTGGCAGGACTCACAAGCAGCTCTGGCCATGGCTGAGTGGGTAAAGCCACCTTTTGAGTAAATGCGAGTCTGAATCCTGCGTGCAGGTACCATGTTTTATTTTAATGGCTGTTCAAAAAACATGCGCACGAAGGCCATGACCCTTTTTCAAAATAGCGCCGCATCAAAACGCATAGTACTTTGTTACCACGTGTTTTGGCACGTGTGTTAGGAATTATTGACATCACTGCACATGCGCTAAAAAGGCCGGCTCATTTTTGTGCGTTGCAGGATTTTTGGTGCATTCCCGCAATGCACAAGTATGAACGTATACAAAGTGTTCCTTCTTTCTGTATTTTCATGATCTTTTCTACTTTGTTATGAAAAAAACCCTTTTGCCTTTCTTAAAGCACTTTTTAAACAGCATTTTTTTTTGCTTTCAGTTCACTAATTAGGGGAGTGGTTAAGTGTTTGCAGCTGTGATATAAGCAAGTGCACAACTCACTGAGCTTGCTCACTAGGATTGCAAACAAGTGGATTGGAATAAGTGCAGTTAAAACACAGGAGTTTAAACAGAAGGAGTTTACACTCTGTATGTAACATAGCATTTACATTACTTTAAGTAACATTTGATCGTATGTTATATATGTATTGTAACTTGAAAACCCAAAAAATCCGCAGACATGTAGATGGTAATCAAAAGAAGGGGTGCAGGAGCTTGTGGGGGGGTACCCAAGAGAGTAGATGAGTAAGCCCCTATTCACAACAGAATATTTTGTAACTCGAAGTTCAATGCTCCAAAATTTTTATTTTTTTGCTAGAAAAGTACTTTGAGCACCCAAGCATATATATTTTTTGAAGCAGAGCCCCTAGAGAATAAAGTGGTGGGTGTTGTATATTTTTAGGCCACGTGATATTTGCGCAGCGGTTTTTCAATTGCAAATTTTTTGGAAAAAAGACACTTTAATGAATTTTTAAATGCACATAAACACAATATTAGCAAAATAAATTCTAGAAAAATAAAAAACACATATATTTAGAAAGTCCTTTGCAGTCCCATGTGTTGTGTTCATAAGTGCTTGTGCTCAATTTAAAACAATCAGTGCTCATACTGTGTGCCCCACATGGATGTGCACTCACCCTTAGAAGTTGCCCAACTATCTCTAGTATTGTTGTTGGCACCTCATAGACAGGATAGACCTCACATGGATAGATGGAAATAACAAAGGGAGAACCTCATAGTGTAAAACCATTAGGTACATTTTAATAAATAAAAACAAATGAGGGATTACATTCACATTTAATGGTGCCTATCATCCTGGCACCCGGTGTGTACAGCATGTGAATCATTTTGGGCTAATCGGCCTGCAAAGTGCTGTGACCGCTGGTTGCGGATCTGCTCGATTCCTGGGAATTTTGTAGACTGACGTGTGTAGTGATGACGTGATCTAACCTCACGTGTCATCTCCCTCTGTTATTTCCATTTATTCATGTGAGGTCTATCCTGTCTATGAGGTGCCAACGACGGATTCATCCAGGCCAGGGTCTCCCCATATGCCTAAGCGACCATACCAGAGATAGTTGGTCAACTTCTAAGGGTGAGTGCACATCCATGTGGGGCACCCAGTCTGAGCACAAGTCTATGGAGCACGGACTGTTTTCTATTGAGCACAAGCACTTATGAACACAACATATGTTGGGACTGCAAAGGACTTTCTATATATATGTGTGTTTTCTTTTTCTAGAATTTATTTTGCTACCACCTAGCGTGGTGATTTATTTATTTATGTATTACCTGTATTTGCTATTTAGCAAGTTTTTACTGCAGCTGGTGGAATTTATCTAAGCTCTAAGGAGCAGGGCCCTCTGATTCCTACTGTATTAAAGTGTATTGTATTTGTACTGTCTACCCTCAAGTTGTAAAGCACTACGTAAACTGTTGGCACTATATAAATCCTGTATAATAATAATAATAATAATTTGTTCATACTTCATTTTATGACATTCACTATTCCATTCTGGTGCTAATCATTATCACATTTATATTTGTTGCTATCACCCAGCACAGTGCTTTTTTCATTTTTTTAAATCTAAACACAATATTATTCCTTGTTCACATCGACTGTAGCTTTGGAATCACGCGACTTCATCCGAAATTGCACGATTTTAAAGTCGCATGGCCATGCGACTTCGGGTGCAACTTGGAAGACATCTGTGCAGCTTCATGCACAGATGTCTATTCAAGTCACACCCGAAATCAGCAAAAGTAGTGCAGGAACTACTTTTGCAGATCGGTGCAGCACCGCAAAGTCAGCATCGCACCGATTTGCACAGTGCCATTGCTGGCAAGGGGCTGCGACTTGTCCTTCGATTTGACCTGTCAAATCACTTGACAAATCGCTCCAATGTGCATGGGGCTAATACCTACATTTTTAAAAGATGATGTTACGCCAAGTAAATAGATACCAGACATGTAATGTTTTAAAATTGTGTCCGCTCGTGGAACGGCGCCAAACTACGGTACCTAAAAATCACTATAGCTCATTTTATGCATGAAGGTTAAAAAACCTTCAGTGTGCAGCTCCCCCTTCAGCCCCCCTAATACTTACCTATGCCTGATCCCGATCCAGTGATGTGCACAAGAGCCACGTCTCTCCCTGCTGATTGGCTGAGATGCAGCAGCAGGAACCATTGGCTTCCGCTGTTGTCAATCACAGCCAGTGAGGCGTGAGCATGGGGTTGGGCCCGCATTCTCATTGTTTTATGGACACAAACAGCCAGCTCGGGAGTGAGCATGCATGAGTGCCCCCACAGCAAGCTGTTTTCTATGGGGGCACTCAGCAAGGGGGAGGTGCCCAGAGCCCCAGCGGGGACCCGAGAAGAGAAGGATCAGGGTTGATCTGTGCAAAATTATTGCACAGAGCAAGTAAATAAGACATTTTTTTTCTTTTGTTTTGTTTACAAACACTTTAAGCTTGCCATACACTAATAAATTTTTTATCAAACATTTATACGTAAATTTATAGGAAAATTATCAGTACATTCTACAACTTGATGAATGTAGTTTGAATGTACTTCAAAATTTAGTCTGTTAGAAATTTTGTTTATTCTGAAAAAAATTCCATCCTTTGCAGATCACTGTGTGATCAAAATGAAGGTCGATGGTAGGGTTGCCACCTGTCCGGGATTCGCCCGGACAGTCCAGGTTGTTAACCATGTGTCCGGGTTTCAGTCACCCTGAAACCCGGACACATTTTTTCAGACATGAATGTAGTTTGAACCGAGCCTGACAGGAGGGTGAGAGGGGAAATTGCATGCTGCATTACTATTCTCTTTGGAGCGCCCAAAGGTGTCCCAGGTCTGTTAGCCTATAGACCAGGGGGTCTCCAAACTTTCTAAACAAAGGGCCAGTTTATTGTCCTTCCGACTTTATGGGGATCAGACTGTGGCAGGAGTGGACATTTTCCTGGCATCAGTGTGAGTAAACATCACCACAATTGGTATTAGGGGGAGGAATAGTGCCCCATCATTGGTATCATTGGCAGGAATTGTATTGTGTTGGTGTCAATGGGAGAAATGGAACCCCATTGTTGGTGTCAGTTGGCAGAATAGTGTCTCATATCAGTGACAGGAATAGTGCTCCAAGGGCTGTATAAAGGCAAGAAAAGGGCCACATCTGGCCCCCAGGCCGCAGTTTGGAGACCACTGCTGTATATTAAAAAAGAAAAAAAAAATTGCTGTGCGCCGCTAAAGTGTTCGGATTTGGCTTGAAGAAAAAGTATCAACCCTGGTTGATGGGAACCCTCTAAGGATAAGAAAATTGGATAAACACATCTCTGATTTCTTTATAGACTCCTTTACTCTGTTTAAATATGATTTCCAGTTTAGTGATTGTGTTCCTAAATGCATACTTGCCAACAGTCCCGATTTTCCAGGAACAATACTGATTTTGGGACCCTTGTCCCAAACGGAGCTCGTCCCGCCGCCATCACCAGGATTATATCCCCTTGTGTTCAGTGGAGAGGGGAGGGGCAGCCAATCAGCTTCTCCCCACGCCACTGAACACACACATTGAAAAACCGGGGAACTGTAGCTGCCTCGCTGCTGGGGGACACTGATCGCTCTGTAAGGAGGGCTCCCCTGCTGCTGCCAGGGACACTGAAGTAAGGAGAGCTCTGTTGCTGGGGGACACAGATCGCTCTGTAAGGAAGGCTCAGCTGCTGCTGCCAGGGACACTGAAGTAAGGAGGGCTCTGTTGCTGGGGGACACTGATCGCTCTGTAAGGAAAGCTCAGCTGCTGCTGCCAGGGACACTGAAGTAAGGAGGGCTCTGTTGCTTGATGACACAGATCGCTCTGTAAGGAGGGCTCCGCTGCTGCTGCCAGGGACACTGAAGTAAGGAGGGCTCTGTTTCTTGGTGACACAGATCACTCTGTAAGGAGGGCTCCGCTGCTACCAGCTGCTGGGGACATTGAAATAAGGAGGGCTCTGCTGCCAAGGGACACCAGATGTAAAGGAGGGCTCCGCTGCTGGGGGACACCAGATGTAAAGGAGGGCTCTGCTGCCGGGGACACCAGATGTAAAGGAGTGCTCCACTGCCGGGGACACCAAATTTAAAGGGGAGCTCCGCTGCCAGGAACACCAGATGTACAAGGGGGCTCCGCTGCCAGGGACACCAGATGTAAAGGAGGGCTCCGTTGCTGGGGACACTAGATGTAAAGGAGGGCTCCACTGCTGGGGACACCAGATGTAAGGAGGGGCTCCGCTGCCAGGGACACAGATCTGTAAGGAGGACTTCTGCTTCTGGGGGCACCTGATGCGCACGCAGAATTTTTCTTTTTTTGCTATGTCACGCCTACAAATGCATGCCCCGCCCCTAATTATAATAAGACCCCCGCCTACAGCCAAAAAAAAAGTGTCCCTATACATTTTTTTACAATGTTGGCAACTATGTAAATGATCCCATTGTATTCAGCTGAGTTTAACATTCCTTTTTCCTGTATTGCACATTCAGCTGTGTCTGAGCTTTTAAGCTGCCTGTATCTGAAACTATTACTATAATTTAAAATAGAAGACCTTGGCATTGCTTTGTAGAAACAACAATAACCATGATGATCTGCAGCAGACAATAAAAGACAGACCATATGAATGGCACTCTGTGTTTCTTATGGAATAAGTTTTATTCTCCTTTTCTAGCTAAGACAAACACTAATGTATATGTAAAAAATTTAAAATATAAAGAAAAAACCCAATGTAGTTGACCTTTTAGAAGCACAGGAAAAAAGAGCTTGTAGTGATCACAGCTACAACCATGCCCTGTTTTGAGGGAACTGATCAGTCTCTTCCTCTTTTAGAACACAGGGTTAAAAATCACAGTTACCACAAAGCATACCAGCAGAGATGAGAGATGTGCTGTTTGAAGATGATTCATAGCAAAGCTGCACACGGAAATTCAGGGGCAGCCAGGGACAATTCTCCAAATGTCGCCTGCATTTGGCGAGTTTGTGATGTCAAGCTAAGAGGACTAAGACTATGTGCGGCATGGCTCGCACCAGGGGGCCCGGTATCTCCCGGTTCACCGTTTCAGGTCCGAGTTAGGTCAAAATTTTGGGCTGAACTCGGACCTGAAGTGGAGCCAAAGACGCACAGGACTCTTTTGCAGTGTGCTCCGCGCCCGCCCTGGAGATGTGTGAACCAGCTTCATTGAGAGCCAGTCACAATCTCCTATCATGTAAATTGGATGCGGGGAAACCCGCATCCAATTCGTAATAGTGTGAACCCAGCCTCATACAGAAACATCCCTGGCCCTGAACTCTGTTGTGCAGCTCTGCCATAAATCATCTTCATAAAGTACACCTCTCATCTCTGCTGACATGCTCTGCAAAATGACCCTGGAATTTGTGGTAGTGTGACAAATAGCATAACTTGCCACAGATTCAAATACGTGTTGGTATGGTGTAAATGAATCTGTCACAACTCTGACAGAACTGTATGCATCTCTCTTGCAAAGTGGTGGCTTTACATGTGGAGAAGTTATTTTCAGATGTTGGGAGTATAATAGAAACGCATCAAATATCAGTTGCAGAGGAACTTAAAGCGGAGTTCCACCCTAACATCAACTTTACATTATTCAGCAGCAATAAACGTAACCAATGACATTTGGAAAAAAAAAAAAATTGTAACTTACATTTTCATGCCTGTTGATATGTGGTCCCTTCTAATCTGCCCCTTCATCTCCGCGGCGCCTGACGTAATTTCCCTCGGGGCTTGTGCTCACTAGTGCTCCTGGGAGATGTTTGTCATGATTTCCCAGGAGTCAGTGGGCAGCGCTGAGGGCTACAACCGCGGTATTTCAAAAACGGAAGCAACACAGGCAAAGTGCCCCATGTTCCTGTATAGATCTTAGGCTTATATTCGTTGCCATCACAACAGGGCGGGCACTTCCGACAATGCCTCCTGTTGTGATGGCAACCTGTGAAGTTTCCTGCGCCTCTGCGTGCTCTTACTGTGCATGTGCGAGAACGGGCGGTGAATGCTGGGAATACAGCATGACCATATCCGGGAAGTTTATGCTTGTGGGCTTCGCCTGCCCACAAGTAAGATGGGAATGCCCAAGCAGGATGCATCAAAGGTAACTTTTTCTATAAAATATTAATAAATGCAGCGATAATGTCAAGACTAACCAATGCTACTTATACATTATGTAATTGCCAGAGATAGATGTAAAAAAAAAATCATATATGTGGTTGGAACTTCACTTTAAAGAAAAATTTTCTTACAAAATTTTCTCAAATATGCAACACAAGAATTACACATGTGACACAAAATTTAGTCCAACATGGAAGAGATCCTACTTGCATCCATTTTCCTCATCACCGATATGGTGGTATTTCTTTATGGATTTGAAGTGTTGCAAATAAGAACTACCTGAATTTGTCTCACACCTTAATACTGTCAGTGAAGTGAAATTTTCATGAGTTTGATTCAAGGCTTTCTACTACATATACAATGTACACTGCCAGAAATCATTGCAAATGCCTTAGTTAAAGTGGTTGTAAACCCCATTCATGAAATTTGACCTAGGCACATATATCTGTAGTGTTTACTCATCTCTGTCCAAAGCTCTAAGTGCAGTATCTTTCTGCTGCTCCATTCCGCTGTCATCAGCAGAGTCACTTCTGACAAGTTCTCTGACACATGAGATAACAGCAGCTCAAAATTTATGTTGGGGAGGGAGCTTAGAGATAGATAAGCAGAGAGCTTGTCTACTCAGAGTACAGCTCTGCAAGTTCCTTCCTTCCTGTGCCTATGTTGAGGGGGGGGTGTGTCTTTCCTCCAATCAGCTCTCAACCAGTGTAAGCCCAGACTCCCCTCCCACTGCTGAATGAGGAAATAAGATTTCTAACACAATCTGCACTTTCCGAAGAGTGTAGAATGGGAAATACAGCAGATATACATGTAAAACTTATGTAGGGAGATTTGTTTCATCTGCGTATTATCCTGGTCACTTCACTAGGTTTAGGAGGGGCTTTACATCCACTTTAATCGCCCAATGTATGATTTATCCCTGGGCAGTGGGAGTGGGGGGGAGGGGTGGTGCAGGTCAAGGTGAAGAGAATCTGGGGGGGGGGGGCAAAGGAAGGGGGCAGCAAAGGGAGTCAGAGTGGTCTACTGAGACTTAAAGTTTGATAATAATTGACAACATGAGGTTGCCAAAAGAGCTGTTTGTTCATGTTTTTCCCAAGAACATTTTTTGAGTACAAGAGACATATTGCAAGAATTACAATCTAATAAAGAGGGTACAACATTAAAAGGTTAGTTCACCTTTACCAAAAACTGTCTATGAATACAATGGGTGACTGTGGATAAAAACAAACTGTGCAGCTCTGACTAAATTGAATAATGCCCTTGGACTTGAAAAATGTATACATCTGCAAAGATACACTTTACAACAGGGAATCATCATGGGATTGTACACCCCATTAACACCCATCATACCATAAGAACATACCTAAAATATAAAATAAACACACAACAAGGATTGTGGAAAAGCTTAGGCCGCGGCCCCTTTATTGGGTTTAAAACAATTTTAATTATGAAATGAACTTTAACCTTTAATACCAAACAGAACCGCTGTTAACCATTAACAGACCAACATGCTTAGTCACTAAGACTCAAGCAGCAATATCTTATATCAACCAAATAACAGTTTACCAACCACTGTCCACCCACAAAGTGGGCGACATTACCCAAAAGCCAGGTTACCAACCCGGCCCCACCCCACCACCGCGGCCTAAACAATCGCTTTTTACAATCCAGCATTGAAAATGCCCTTGCCAATGACTGAGAAAATGCACTAAAAACATACCTCTCAAATTTTACCTTTTACACAGTAAGTAGCAAAGAACATGTCCCTGGTTACAGGGACCTCAAAGATCTAATATGCAGAAATGATTGGCTAAACAACACAAGTGCTTTTTTCTTACCTCTACTTTACCTTTTATAATGGCTTTTCAAAATAACAAATGCAGTAATCTGGATAAAAAGTTTAGTGCAACATAACACTTTTGGCAGTAAAATAGAACATTTTGTATAAAGATGAACACCTCAGACCAACATGAGGGACAACTAAAGCTTTATGCGGGACAGAGGGATTTGGTCCCAAAGGAGGGACAACTGGGCACCAAACACTGCTAGACCTCTGATGTAACTCTCCAGTTCACAATAGGGAAAATGAAGTCACTAATAATGAGTAAACAGTAAATCAGCAGATCCGTCAATTCACATTTTATGGTAACTGTACCATAAACTGAAGCCCAGGTCTAGAAAACCACTTATTAGTAGACAGAACAGTTCCTATTTTATTTAGAAGGTCTAAGATTTTGAATCCGCCTAAATAATTCCCTTCCAGGTGAACAAGCATATCCAATAGAGCTCACACTTGTAAATAGGGAAAATGATCAGCCAACTATTCCAAATACCTTCCCCATATACCCTGCAAGAGAAAGGGAATTTTAACAGGAGGATAATAAAATCCACTGCACCAAAAAACATATGAATGTCGACTATTCATACTATTATTTTATTATTTTTTGTATATATTTACTATTATTATTATTTATTTATTTAATTTTGTATTATTACTATTATTATAAAAGGCGGGGACATATGTAATAAATGCAAAGAGCAGGATAGACATAAAGAGCAGGGCAGCCATCTACATTCTGATGCATTCCCTATATAGCAGCTGCATATCCTGCACCATCAACATCTTTTAGGGACAGATTTAAAATTATGATTGGGATAAAAGAGAGCCATTCAAATGCGACAGAAAAAGAAAGAAAAGCCCTGTGAATAGTTAAAATTGCTGAATCAGCTCTATTGGGCAATGAGAATGGCCTAAGGCATGAAATAACTGCCTATCCTTGTCTTGTTAATCCAATTCTGCAAACACTTAAGTTATCAACTTACTTCAACTAACCAGACTGAATTTAGTGGGAAAGCAGTCCTAAAGTATTTCATATGCAGAAGAACAGATTGATAACATAGCAGTAGCGAAATTACATGACACGTTGAATGCAATTTGTGACTCAATAGCAATATAAACATAGCTTCTGAAAACCTTTTCAGAACTCCTTACCAAAAAGCGAGAATTGTATGCTAAGTCATTGTGTCTCAAACTCCTACTAACAGTTTTGATGAGAGTGTGGAAACAACCACTTTGATACATGTCATATAAAGGCCAAAAGAGTTCTGCAGAGTCCTCAAAGAAGAAGCAACCAATGACATAGATAATGCAGGTTGTTTCAGCAAGGGAGTGGGATATAATATTGGATATAACTGCAAGCGAAAAAAAAAATGGTTTTAAGGACATTGTAGGCCTTTGAATAGCGCTGGGGCAACCAGTGTCCTGAAACAGTGGAAACATAGCAAAACAAAACATCAGCTAATATCTTAGACAATTAATTGCATAAAAACGCTTTCCTAACTGTAGCGCTGGTAGATTTGCGATCTACCATCTGATAGGTAAATTTAGTAAATTGCTCATTAGGGGAAGTTAGATTTGCCTCTGTTCCAGCTTGGCTGACGCTGCATGTGTTTCCATACTGGGCCGGTGGGTGTCGTTGTTACTATCGACTAGTGTTGGAAAGGCAACGTGTCAAAGCGTATGGATGCTCTTCTGTCCCGGAGACAACTCGGTGGAGGTGGTCCTCCGAGTGGGATTCTGGGAGAGGGTATTTATGGGACAGACGCCATGTTTTAGGGTCGTTTTACAGCCACCTGCTGGCCCTCCTGGCCGACAGGTATGCGTTAGAGTGCTACCTCGTGGTCCTCCGTTCCGGAGGCCCGCGTTGCTGCGGCTCATGGGTGGGCCCAGAAGCTTGTCTGGGGCCTACCACAGCAGCCGAGGAATGGTCCTGAGCTGTCTATCCAGAGTGAAGAAGCTGGACTACCAAGAAGATCCCAGGGGGGACTCGTCATGGAAGGATCATGCAGAGTGCTGGTCTGGAGAGAGGCCTGGTGACTCGGTTGGAGGACGTATCCTAAAGTAACTTTACAGCATAGTGTTGCCGGGTTTGGCTTAAAGGTTCAAGCACTGTGACTGACATTCACCACAAAACCAATACATCCTGTGGCAGAGGATCGTACGGGTTTATCCCAAGCAAGTCTGTGGCAGAGACTTTTGTTCGTGCTAAGTACTGGCTGCTAGGCAAATGAGAGAGGCCTATCCAGGTGAGCAAAGAGTGTGTCCCACGAGGGGAGCACATTCTATTGTAATATTCAACTCTAAAGGACATTTGTCAAGAATCCTACAGAAAGGTATTTGAGCTTTCCCTGCAGTTTCCCTTCTGCCTCTTTCCTGCTACTTCCTTTGTAAATTGTTCAATAAAGCATCGAAAACGTACTCAAGTGTTGGTGCTTGTATCGTCCGGAGGTAAACTCAATGGAACCCTAGACCCGGTGCCAGAGAAACAGAGGGAAGGAGAGTGAAGGTAACAAGCCCGCTTAAACCAGCAGCTCCGCCGAGAGTTATTGCTACATAACATTCATCGATAAGAGGCTCTGGCGGGTGAACTGCTTGCTCCAAAGTGCAACAGCCACAACAACAGGGAAGAGCCCAAGTTAACAATATTCTTAGGGATACCATGTAAATATAATATTCTGGTCAAAACGCTGAACACTATTTGCCAGACTGGAAATTACCACATTCAATAGATTTTGTCGCATCTGTAGACAACTGGAAAATGCTCATCTAAAACAAACTTCTCCCTGCCACATAGAGCCAACATTTTATGTTGAAATAAATTTGCACCAAAACCAGTAGATACTCTTTTACCTTCTAACCAAACCAACATGCCAATAAGAAAATTTAAGGCCTGAGATGAGAAGCACCCAGTCCACTAGTAAAATTCTGCTCATAGACATAATGCCTGATACAAACACCAAAAAGCCCAAGGACAACTGAATCACATAAATAGTATACTAGTTTCTGATAAAGTGGTTCTGAAAAGATACCATGTCTTTTGTAGGAGTCTAAAACTCCATCCTGGCCAACTATATAACGAAACCCAGGAAATAATTTGGAGCAAATCAGAACTGTGATTCAGCAGCCATAGAGACGTGATAAGATTCATTGACCATCAAACTGGAAGACCAGGGGATCACTTTCCCCATGCTCACTGGACTATGGCTTTGAGAACAAACTTCCTACCAGGAAACAGTATTTTGCAAAGCAGATTTCTGCAGCACTGTAGTAGAAATACACTGTGATTTACTAAAAGAAAAGCAGAGCTCTGAACTGAATTAAGGCCCCTTTCACACTGGGGCGGTGGGGGCGTCGGCAGTACAACGGCACTATTTTAGCGCTGCTGTACCGTCGTTCTTGCAGCGGTATTCGGCCGCTAGCGTTGCGGTTTTAACCCCCGCTGGCGGCCGAAAAAGGGTTAAAATCCCTCGTACAGCACGGCTATAGCCGCGGTATTGCCACGGTATAGCTGCGCTGTTCCATTGATTTTAATGGGCAGGAGCGGTTTAGGAAAGAAGCGGTTTGCAGGACTTTTTTCACCGTCCTGCCAGCGCACTGCTTCAGTGTGAAAGCCCTCGGGCTTTCACACTGAACAAACAGCGGAGGCTGTTTAAGGGCGGTTTGCAGGCGGTATTTTTAGCGCAATACCGCCTGCAAACCGCCTCAGTGTGAAAGGGACCTATGAGGAAGAGGAGCATTGGAGAATGCAGATCTCTTTGGCTGAGCCACAGAGGGGATCATGTAGCTACACCAAGAGCCTTTGCTTCACTATTTCAATCTTCATGCTGCTTATAAAAAAAAATAAAAAATACATTTGAAATGAAGCAAGAAGAGAATGACCAGGGAGTTGCACGCTCCTGACCAAAAGCATAGAATAAACAAAAAAGATTTAATGTCAGATTTGACTAAAAGGGCATCTGACCAAATGATCTAATCACAAAAAAGAGCTTGATATACTGTAGATTTAGGTATATCAATGAGAATAGGCTATCGCCAATTGGATCAATAAAGAACAGGAACCCTTAGGAACTGACAAATGATTAAATTCCTAGGATTCTTCAGGAATCACAGCTAGAGGTGATAGCTTAAATAAACAAATGGAGGAACTATATGAGGTGAGATCCTCTCATCATAAATTTCTTTTGAAAATTTTAAAAACAGTATCATACCAACAAGTAGGAAAAATGATGTATAAAAAACAATATTTAGGCAACTCATTCACTAATTTAAAACTTACATGCCTTAAACAGCCTAATTCCTGTGAAGGAAGTAAATAAAACCCTCAGAAAAGCCAATGATGATAAGCTGACTGATCAGCCTGTTAGGGGATATTTTGGGGTTACATGAGTGCCTAACAACCCTGTCATGCTGTAATGCTGTATACTGGACAGGATCACTACCATTATAACACAGTACCTGCAATAACTGCAGCAAATGAAAACACAATGAACACATTTCACAGGTCAGAAGTGTGATAAATGAAATATAAATGAAAGTACTAGAGAGCTGAAAGTGAACAGGAGAGATGACTAAAGGCTGACAGACAGAGCACACTGAGCAGGGGAGACACTGACACAGAGGACACTGGGCAGGGAAGACACTGACAGAGAGGACACTGGGCAGGGAAGACACTGACACAGAGGACACTGGGCAGGGAAGACACTGACACAGAGGAGACTGAGCAGGGAAGACACTGACACAGAGGACACTGGGCAGGGAAGACACTGACACAGGGGACACTGGGCAGGGAAGACACTGACACAGGGGACACTGGGCAGGGAAGACACTGACACAGAGGACACTGGGCAGGGAAGACACTGACAGAGAGGACACTGGGCAGGGAAGACACTGACACAGAGGACACTGGGCAGGGAAGACACTGACACAGAGGACACTGGGCAGGGAAGACACTGACACAGAGGACACTGGGCAGGGAAGACACTCACACAGAGGACACTGGGCAGGGAAGACACTGACACAGAGGACACTGGGCAGGGAAGACACTGACACAGAGGAGACTGAGCAGGGAAGACACTGACACAGAGGAGACTGAGCAGGGAAGACACTGACACAGAGGACACTGGGCAGGGAAGACACTGACACAGAGGACACTGGGCAGGGAAGACACTGACACAGAGGAGACTGAGCAGGGAAGACACTGACACAGAGGAGACTGAGCAGGGAAGACACTGAGAGCCCTTGCACACTGGGGCAGTTTGCAGGCACTATTGCGCTAATAATAGCGCCTGCAAACCGCCCCGAAAGTGCCGCTGCTTTCATTCCAGTGTGAAAGCCCCGAGGGCTTGCACACTGAAGCGATGCGCTGGCAGGACGGTAAAAAAAGTCCTGCCAGCAGCATCTTCGGAGCGGTGAAGGAGCGGTGTGTATACCGCTCCCTTACCGCTCCTGCCCATTGAAATCAATGGGACGGCGCGGCTATACCGCCGGCAAAGCGCCTCTGCAGAGGCGCTTTGCGGTGGTATTTAACCCTTTCTCGTCCGCTAGCGGGGGGTAAAACCGCCCCGCTAGCGGCCGCATACCGACGGTAAAACGCCGCCCCCCGCCCCAGTGTGCAAGGGCTCTTACACAGAGGAGACTGAGCAGGGAAGACACGGACACAGAGGACACTGGGCAGGGAAGACACTTACACAGAGGAGACTGAACAGGGAAGACACTGACACAGAGGAGACTGAGCAGGGAAGACACTGACACAGAGGAGACTGAGCAGGGAAGACACTGACACAGAGGAGACTGAGCAGGGAAGACACTGACACAGAGGAGACTGAGCAGGGAAGACACTGACACAGAGGAGACTGAGCAGGGAAGACACTGACACAGAGGAGACTGAGCAGGGAAGACACTGACACAGAGGAGACTGAAGCAGACAGAACAGAGTGAAGTCTGTGTACATTCCCAGCCCTCAGAGCCTTCACTCACCCCTAGTCTGTGATGATGATGATGATGATGATGATGATCCTGTTGGAAAGGTGTTGATCACGCTGTCAGCCCATGGTAGCAGCTTCAGGCTCACTGCCTACCTGGCTCACGCTGGCAGGAACAGTGGTGCCTGAAGAAGAGTAGGGCCTCCTTATCCTGCGTATTCTTTCATGGTAGCTCCTGTCCTGTCGGCCTGTATGCTGACACTCCCATCCAGTGGTACTTCTCTTTTAGTCCCTGTAAAGTTCCAATGGTGATGTGATGTTCCTATAGTCTTGCCTCAACTATTGTTCTGCCTACAGGTGGATGAAAAGTTCCCTGTCTGACCTCATAGAACCCATTACCATCAGTATACAGGGTAGTTCTGGCACTTCAGGAATGAGAGGCACAATACAGGCCCAGGGCCCACACATGTAAGTGATGATACATCTGTCACCAATGAAAATTGAGGCGGGAAAAAAAAAAAAAATGAATGAATTAAATGACTGAGGCAACCCTTCCTCCAGGGGAATTAGTCTTTTGAAGTAGTTCATGAAGTTGAATATCCATTCTGGGCTGAGAGCAGGTCAAAACATCCAAAAGGAAGGATGAGGAAAATCCAGAGGTGAGTCCAGCTGAGAGATCTGAGGTAAATGCTGACTCCGCCCAGTGACAGGAGAGGATATAGGTAACAGGTTACACTCATTGGCTAGGTGTTTCCCACCAAAGGGTTTGTCACCAATCCAGTGCTCAGCAGCTGAGGTAAATCTTCCTAGCAACGGCAGGCAGCTTGTCACCTGAAACACAAAGCAGAAAGAACCAGCAAAGCAGCCAGAGAGAGTCATGTACTTAACAATCACCATCGCCCTCTATTAAGAGTAAAATGTATTTATAAAACAAATGGGTGTCAGGGGTGACAATCCCATGGGGCCACTTCTCTATTTTATTCTTTTGTGGCCCTGACATTCTCATGTGCTTGTGGTTCTGAAAACTGTCTTAACCGGTTCCCAACCGGCGCACACCGATGTACGTCGGCAGAATGGCACGGCTGGGCGAATGGGCATACCTGTACGTCCCTTTGTATATGCCGCCGTGCCATTGCGTGCGCCGGGAGCTCCGTTAGTCGGGTCACGGGTCCTGCGGACTCGATCGCTGCGGCGATAACCGCGATCGCCTCACGGAGAGGACGATCGGGGAGATGCTAATGTAAACAGCATCTCCCCGTTCTGCCTAGTAACAGCGTCGCTGATCTCTGCTCCCTGTGATTGGGAGCAGAGATCAGTGACATGTCACATGTAGCCACACCCCCCCACAGTTAATAACACATCCCTAGGACACACTTAACCCCTCCCCAGCCCCCTAGTGGTTAACCCCTTCACTGCCAGTGTCATTTACACAGGAATTAGTGCATTTGTATAGCACTGATTGCTGTATAAATGACAATGGTCCCAAAAATGTGTCAAAAATGTCCGATGTATCCGCCATAACGTCGCAGTCACAATAAAAATCGCTGATCGGCGCCATTACTAGTAAAAAAAAAAATTAATAACAAAAATGCCATAAAACTTTCCCCTATTTAGTAAACGCTATAACTTTTGCGCAAACCAATCAATAAACGCTTATTGCGATTTTTTTTTACCAAAAATATGTAGAAGAATACGTATCGGCCTAAACTGAGGAAAGAAAAATGTTTTTTTAAATATTTTTTGGGGATATTTATTATAGCAAAAAGTAAAAAATAATGCTTTTTTTTCAAAATAGTCGCTATTTTTTTGTTTATAAAAAAAAAATAAAAACCGCAGGGGTGATCAAATACCACCAAATGAAAGCTCTATTTGTGGGAAAAAAAGGATGTCAATTTTGTTTGGGAGCCACGTCGCACGACCGCGCAATTGTCAGTTAAAACAACGCAGTGCCGAATTGCAAAAAACGCTCTGGTCAAGAAGGGGGTAAATTCTTCCAGGCCTGAAGTGGTTAATGGTACCTAAATGTAAGTCTCAAAGTATAAGAAGAAAGAAGGAGATTTAAGGCTGTACATGCATATTTGTGAATATACACGTATAAATACAGTAATACAAACAAACCATCCAGCAGAAAATACATATCAAGAATATCGTTAAAGATTGGTGAAGGGCATCTTACCAGTCCAATATATCTGACAATTCATCCGTTAAAAAAATGAAACTTCAAACATCAAAAAAAGTTTCAGTCAAAAAGTGGAGAAGAAACAGGGGGGTTGCCTCCCGGGGGGGGGGGGATTGGGTTATGCGTTATATGGCTGGCCGATATTCTTGATATGTATTTTCCGTTGGCGGGTTTGTATGTGTTAATGTATTTATATTCACAAATATACATGTACATTTATCTATTTAAATTAACTTATATACATCTTCTGAAGAAGCCTACAAGTTGGTGAATAATGTCGGGATCAATATGCCACAAATGTAATCTCCAATAATATCATCTGTATGGATATTTAGAATCAAATAGTTCAATGTTTTTTAATGTTTATTTTTATTGTATGTTTCTCTATTTAACATAAATTAATTTAATAAAATTATGCATTTTTATTTTCAATATGTAATTCTAGTTCTTGGCACTTTAAAAATCCCTGCTCCTTGTTTGAGCATGGTTTGTATCCTGTATTTTGTAACTGGGATGCGGTGCATTTGAGACTCCCACTGATCTCACTTCCTGTACCCGAGATTTAGGCTGCTTTCACACTGAGGTGGTTTTCAGGCGTTTTAAAGCTAGAAATAGCCTCTAAATAACGCCTGAAAACCGCCTCTCATTCATTTCAGTTTGACTTTTCACACGGGGCAGTGCGCTTGCGGGACGTTAGGAAGTCCTGCAAGCAGCATCTTTGGGGAAGTTTGGGAGCACTGTATACAGCGCTCCCAAAACGCCCTGCCCATTGAAATGATTGGTCTGCTTTAATTGGTAGTAGAAGACTGAAAAGTGCTTTGGAAGCGTTGCAACACGGGCGCTTTTAACCCCTTCTTCGGCCACTAGCAGGGGGTTAAAAGCGCCCTGCTAGCTGCCAAAAAGCGCCAATAAAGCGCCGCAAAAATGAGTGGCGCTTTAGCTTCAACGCGCGGACCCTGCAGGGTGAAAGTAGCCTTAAGGCTGGCCATACATGAGTCATTTTTTTGCCGGTGGCACTGATCAAGAGAAAATTTTCCAACACCAATAGATCAACCAGCCTGCCCACACAGTCCTTGCTAAACTTGGCAAATTTTGATCCATGTATGGCCGGCTTGAAGGGTGCAGCAGGATATAGATCATTAAACTAGACAACTATAAACGGAGTCAGGTCATCTCCATTATACTGCTAATAATCTGGACTTCTCCATTTAGATTATACTGCTGACAGCACCAGTCAGATAATCATGCTGAGGCCAAATTTAAAGGGATATCAATACCCATTAAAGACAAGTTCCTTTAGTGGACAGACATTTTTCTTTGACACCCCGGCTGCTGCTTCCACCTGGCTAGATGGACAATAAGTGAAGCTTCTCCCTCCTGCCTCGGAGTACAGATCTGGGGCGGTGGGAGTGAACTGTTTTGTGGGGGCACCTCTTCTTGCCTTCCATCTCCCCTCTGCCACCCCCCCTTCTTTTTTTTCCTTTCTTTTTTTTTCCCCTTTTATAGGACAAGAAGATTATAGTTGCCTATTTTTGATAGATTTTGGCATAAGACCTTCTCCACGCCTCCTTGTTTTTTGTTTTTTGCGGATGGCGTAGAAGAAAGGTAGGAAGGGCGTATCAACACCCGCGGGTTGTGTTTTTGTTAAATGTTTATACACATTGTTTCATTTTCTTTTATTGTTTTTTTGAAATTTGTTCATTCAGATGTTTGTTGTTTCTAAGGTCCATCACTTTGCAATGCATTCTGCAATGTAATTCATTAGTTAAGCATTACATTTTTTTCCTTTTAGATGACATCACGCGACCGAGAGGTCTTTTCTATTCTGTCATGGAATGTTCATGGCCTTAATTCAAAATTTAAGAGAGCATTGTTTTTTAAGTATTTGAAAAGTTATCTTCCACATATAGTGTTCTTTCAAGAAACTTACCTTATGGGAAGCAAGCTTTTGGCCCTTAAGAAGCCTTGGGTGCAGAAGGCTTACCATGCTACATATTCCACATTTTCTAGAGGGGTTTCGATATTGATTAGTAGAGCCTTACCCTGCACGGTGGAAGATGTATTCTCTGACCCCCAGGGTAAATATGTTTTGCTTGTGTTTCTTCTGTGGGGCCAGAGATATATAATTGTCAGTGTGTATATACCACCTCCTTTTGTGGGGACCCTCCTATATAGTCTTGTGGAAAAAATGTATTTGTACGGACCAGCTAAGCTATTGATAATGAGCGACTTTAATGCTATACTTGATCCTGTTTTGGATAGACCAACTCCTCCTGAAAATTTCTCTGTAGAGCTCTCTAGTTGGGCCCAGATGGTAGACCTGGTAGAAGCTTGGCGATGGAAATATCCATTAATTAGATCATATTCTTATTTTTCAACCTCTTATAAGACCGCCTCCCACATAGATTTAGCTTTTGTTAATTGGACAAGACTAGCGGATATAGTAGATGTTAACCACTTGACAACTGGGCACTTAAACCCCCTTCCTAACCAGACCAATTTTCAGCTTTTGGTGCTCTCACATTTTGAATGACAATTACTCAGTCATGCAACACTGTATCTTTATGAAATTTTTGTCCTTTTTTTCACACAAATAGAGCTTTCTTTTGGTGGTATTTAATCACTGCTGGGTTCTTTATTTTTTGCGCCGTAAAAGAAAAAAGACAGAAAAATCTGTAAAAAAATACATTTTTCTTCATTTCTGTTATAATATTTTGCAAATTAGTAATTTTTCTTCATATATTTTGGCCAAAATTTATACCGCTACATATCTTTGGTAAAAATAACCCAAATCGGTGGATATTATTTGGTCTTTTTGAAAGTTATAGAGTCCAAAAGCTATGGTGCGCATATCTGAAAATTGATCACACCTGAATTACTGACGGCCTATCTAATTTCTTGAGACCCTAACATGCCAGAAAAGTACAAATACCCCCCAAATGACCCCTTTTTGGAAAGAAGACATTCCAAGGTATTTAGAAAGATGCATGGTGATTTTTTTGAAGTTATCATTTTTTCCCACAATTCTTTGCAAAATCAAGGTTTTTTTTTTACTTTTTTTTTTTTTCCACAAAATTGTCATATTAGCAGGGTATTTCTCACAGACCGCATATGCATACCACAAATTACACCCCAAAACACATTCTGCTATTACTCCCGAGTATGGTGATACCACATGTGTGAGACTTTTACACAGCGTGGCCACATACAGAGGCCCAACATGCAGGGGAGCACCTTCAGGCGTTCTGGAGCACCCAGGCCAATTCTGACATTTCTCTCCTACATGTAAAAATCATCATTTATTAGCTAGAAAATTACTTAGAACCCCAAAACATTATATATGTTTTTTTAGCAAAGACCCTAGAGAATACAATGGCGGTCGTTGCAACTTTTTATCTCGCACGGTATTTGCGCAGCAATTTTTTTAACGCGTTTTTTTTGGAAAAAAATATGTCTTGTGCTTTACAAAAACCAAAACAGTAAAGTTAGCCCAATGTTTTTGCATAATGTGAAAGATGAAGTTACGCCGAGTAAATAGATACCCAACATGTCACCCTTCAAAATTGCACGCGCTTGTGGAATGGCGCCAAACTTTGCTACTCAAAAATCCCCATAGGCGACGCTTTAACATTTTTTACTGGTTACATGTTTTGAGTTACAGAGGAGGTCTAGGGCCAAAATTATTGCTCTCACTCTACCGATCACAGCGATACCTCACATGTGTGGTTTGAACACCGTTTTCATATGTGGGCTGGACTTACATATGCGTTCGCTTCTGCATGCGAGCACACAGGGACAGGGGCGCTTTAAAAAAATTTTTTTTTTTTTTATTGTTCATTTTACTTTATTTATTTTAGTTTGATGCTTTTTTCCAAAAAAAAAAATTTTTGACCACTTTTATTCCTATTACAAGGAATATAAACATCCTTGTAATAGGAATATGGCATGACAGGTCCTCTTTACAGTGAGATATGGGGTCAATAAGACCCCACATCTCACCTCTAGGCTGGGAAGCCTGAAATTAAAAAAAAAAAAAAAAAAGATCCTGGCTTCGATCGTAGCGGTGAGTCGGTAGAAGCACCGCAAGGCGGCGGGAAGGGGGGACGTCCCCTCTCGCCTCCCGTAAGAACGATCAAGCAGTGGAACAGCTGCTATGATTGTTCTCATGGTGTAGGGAATCGCCGGCTGAAAAAGCTGATATCTGAATGATGCCTGTAGCTGCAACCATCATTCAGATATCTCCGCACAAAGTCAAGGACGTTGTATGACGGCCGGCGGGCGGGAAGTGGTTAAAACGCTTTTTTTTTTTTTAACACAAAGTTGTCCATTTATACAATATTTCTACCACATAACATGTACATACCAAAAATGACACCCCAAAATAGATTCTCCTGCTCCTCCTGAGTACGGCGATACCCCATGTGTGAGACTTCCACAGCCTGGCCACATACAGAGGCCGAGTACAGCTGAGCATGGCAGGGTATTGCGGAGTATGGCGGGGTATTGCGGAGTATGGCGGGGTATTGCGGGGTATGGCGGAGTATGGCGGGGTATGGCGGAGTATGGCAGGGTATGGCGGGGTATGGCGGAGTATGGCAGAGTATGGCAGAGTATGGCAGAGTATGGCGGAGTATGGCGGAGTATGGCGGAGTATGGCGAAGTATGGCGGGGTATGGCAGGGTATTGTGGGGTATGGCGGGGTATTGCGGGGTATGGCGGGGTATGGCGGAGTATGGCGGGGTATGGCGGAGTATGGCGGGGTATGGCGGAGGCATTGCAGAGTATGGCGGGGGGCATTGCAGAGTATGGCGGGGGGCATTGCAGAGTATGGCGGGGGGCATTGCAGAGTATGGCGGGGGCATTGCAGAGTATTGCACAGCATTGCAGAGTATTGTGGGGGCATTGCAGAGTATTGTGGGGGTATTGCAGAGTATTGCACAGCATTGCAGAGTATTGTGGGGGCATTGCAGAGTATTGCAGAGTATTGTGGGGGTATTGCAGAGTATTGCACAGCATTGCAGAGTATTGTGGGGGTATTGCAGAGTATTGTGGGGGTATTGCAGAGTATTGTGGGGGTATTGCAGAGTATTGCACAGCATTGCAGAGTATTGTGCTGGTATTGCAGAGTATTGCACAGCATTAGTAGTGAGGGATGGCTGAGCATGGATGGATGGATGTCTCTGTGCAGCGCTGTGGGCACTTCACATACAGCCCACAGCGCTGCAGACATCCATCCATCCCCCTCCCCGCTCACAGTGTACCGATCGGTACACAGGAGGGGAGGAGAGGAACCGGCGTCATCAGATGACGCCGGTCTGTTTACATGTGATCGTGCCGTCATTTGACGGCTCGATCACATGGTAAACGGCCGCGATCAGCGGCCATTTACCGGGATCCGTGATGCGCCGGGTCCCCTGGACCCGGCGGTCACGGATGTGTTCGGGTGCGCGCCCCAGGGGGCGCGCGAGAGGGGAATTCTGGGAGGACGTCATAGTACGCCCTCCCAGAGTTATCCAACCGCCCTGCAGCCGTCATTCGGCTATGGGCCGGTTGGTAAGTGGTTAAATACTTACCGAGTGGATTATCTGACCATGCTCCACTTATGCTTACACTTTGTCTGCATCCCTTTAGTGATGCAACACAGTGAAGATTGGGCACTCATTGAATTTCACATCCAGATATAGTTAATAAAATACCGCCCCTTCTAGTAGAGTATTGGGAGTTTAACCACTTGCCAACCGGCCCATAGCCGAATGACGGCTACAGGGCGGTTGCATAACTCTGGGAGGGCGTACAGTGACGTCCTCCCAGAATCCCGCTCTCGCGCACCAGAGAAAATCTGTGACCGCCGGGACCTCACGGATCACGGTAAATGGCCGCCGCTGATAGTGGCCGTTTACCACGTGATCGCTCCGTCAATCACTTGTAAACAAACCGGCGTCATGTCATGCCATTACCTCTTTCCCCTCTGTGTACCGATCGGTACAGTGTGAGAGGAGAGGGGGAGAGATCGGTGGCAGCAGCGATGTGGGCTGGATCTGTAGTGCCCACAGCGCTGCTCTGTGACAATTGCAGTCACATCCAGCCATCCATCCATCCATGCTCAGCCATCCCTCCATGCTCAGCCATACTCTGTAATACACTGCAATACTCTGCAATACCCTGCAATACTCTGCAATACTCTGCAATACTCTGCAATACCCTGCAATACTCTGCAATACCCCGCAATACCCCGCAATACCCTGAAATACCCTGCAATACCCTGAAATACTCTGCAATACCCTGCCATACTCTGCAATGCCCTACCATAATCTGCAATACTCTGCAATACTCTGCAATACTCTGCAAAACTCTGCAATACCCTGCCATACTCTGCAATACCCTGCCATACTCTGCAATACCCAGCCATACTCTGCCATGCCCAGCCATACTGTGCAAAACCCAGCCATACTGTGCAATACCCAGCCATACTGTGCAATACCCAGCCATACTCTGCAATGCTCGGTGATACCCAGCCATACTCTGCCATACCCAGCCATACCCAGCCATGCTCAGCCATACTTGGCCATGCTCAGCCATACTCTGTACTGTACTCGGCCTCTGTATGTGGCCAGGCTGTGGAAGTCTCACACATGTGGTATCGCCGTACTCAGGAGGAGTAGGAGAATCTATTTTGGGGTGTCATTTTTGGTATGTACATTCTATGTGTTAGAAATATTGTATAAATGGACAACTTTGTGTTAAAATATAAATGCGTTTTAACCACTTCCTGCCCGCTGGCCATCATATGACGTCCTTGACTTTGTGCGGGGATATCTGAATGATGCCTGCAGCTACAGCCATCATTCAGATATCATCTTTACAGCCAGTGATTCCCTACACCATAAGAGTGATCATAGTGGCTGTTCCGCTGCTTGATCGTTCTTATGGGAGGCAAGAGGGGACAACCCCCCCTCCCACCGCCCTCCGGTGCTGCTACCGACTCAGCCCTATGATCGAAGCCAGGATCGTTATTTTTTTTCTTTTGATTTCAGGCTTCCCAGCCTAGAGGTGAGATGTGGGGTCTTATTGATCTTACTGTAAAGCGGACCTGTCATGCCATATTCCTATAACAAGGGTTACATTCCTTGTAATAGGAATAAAAGTGATAAAAAAAATTATTTTTTGGAAAAAAGTGTCAAACTAAAATAAATAAAGTAAAATGAACAAAATTTTTAAAGCACCCCTCTCCCTGTGTGGTCGCATGCAGAAGCGAACACATACGTAAGGCCCGCCCACATATGAAAACGGTGTTCAAACCACACATGTGAGGTATTGCTGCGAATGTTAGAGCGAGAGTAATAATTTGGGCCCTAGACCTCTTCTGTAACTCAAAACATGTAACCAGTAAACATTTTTAAAGCGTTGCCTATGGGAATTTTTAAGTAGCGAAGTTTGGCGCCATTCCACGAGCGTGTGCAATTTTGAAGGGTGACATGTTAGGTATCTATTTATTCGGCATAACTTCATCTTTCACATTATGCAAAAACATTGGGCTAACTTTACTGTTTTGTTTTTTTTAAAAGCACAAAACTGTTTTTCTTTCCAAAAAAAAAACGCCTTTGAAAAATTGCTGTGCAAATGCCGTGCAAGATAAAAAGTTGTAATGACCGCCATTGTAATCTCTAGTGTCTTTGCTAAAAAAAAATATATAATGTTTGGCGATTCTATGTAATTTTCTAGCAAATAAATGATGATTTTTACATGTAGGAGAGAAATGTCAGAATTGGCCTGGGTGCTCCAGAACGCCTGAAGGTGCTCCCTGCATGTTGGGCCTCTGTATGTGGCCACGCTGTGTAAAAGTCTCACACATGTGGTATCTCCATACTCGGGAGTAATAGCAGAATGTGTTTTGGAATGTAATTTGTGGTATGCATATGCTGTGTGTGAGAAATAACCTGCTAATATGACAATAAGAAAAAGAAATCTTAATTTTGCAGAATTGTGGGAAAAAATGACAACTTCAAAAACTCACCATGCATCTTTCTAAATACCTTGGAATATCTTCTTTCCAAAAAGGGGTCATTTGGGGGGTATTTGTACTTTTCTGGCATGTTAGGGTCTCAAGAAATTAGATAGGCCGTCATTACTTCAGGTGTGATCAATTTTCAGACATTGGCACCATAGCTTGTGGACTCTATAACTTTCACAAAGACCCAATAATATACACCAATTTGTACTTATTTTTACCAAAGATATGTAGCAGTATAAACTTTGGCCAAAATTCATGAAGAAAAATTACTAATTTGCTAAATTTTATAACAGAAACAAAGAAAAATTCATTTTTTTACAGAATTTTCAGTCTTTTTTCTTTAAAAAAAATAAAAACCCAATGGTGATTAAATACCACCAAAAAAAGCTCTATTTGTAATTTGTAAGCTCTAATTTGTAATTGTCATTTAAAATGTGAGAGCACCAAAAGCTGAAAATTGGTCTGGTTAGGAAGGGGGTTTAAGTGACCAGTGGTCAAGTGGTTAATACAGGGTCATTTACTTCAGCAATACTATGGGATGCTTTTAAGGCCTATGCAAGAGGACAATATATAAAGTAAAGAATGATGCTTTGAAGTTAATAGTAGATGAAAAACCAGCCCAATATGCTGTGGATCCTTCAGAATCTAATTTTAATGCTTTACTCCACAGCAAAGGGGCCTTACATTTGCATATGGCTGAGGCCATGAGGATGGACCTATATAGAAATAAACAGAAATCTTTTGAGCAAGGAGACTGTAATGGTCGTTTTTGGCCATGATGGCTAAACATGAACAATCTAGTATTCCAATTTTGGAAATATGCACTTTCTCTGGAGATATGGCCTGTACACAGCCTAAAATTTTGGAGACTTTTTGGCAATTTTATCAGACATTATATATACATTTTATAACATTATACATTTTGCATTACACAAATACCTTTTTAAAACTTTTCTGTCTCTTTATTTCTAATCAATAGCCATTACAGCCGTAGAATCTGTTGTTTGGTTCATGTATACTATGGGGCATGTTTATAAAAAATTAAAAAGTTTGCATAGCACCCAGTAAAAGTGCATTTACACTCATTCTGTTCAAATGGTCCAAAACATTTTATTAGGCTATTTCCTATGCCGGTTGTTTTTAAATTTTTTTTTTTTAATTTTAACCGCTTGCCGACCATTGCACGGCGATGTACAGGGGGTCCCCGGGTTACAAACAAGTTAGGGACTGTAGGTTTGTTCTTAAGTTGAATCTGTTTATAAGTCGGAACAGGTACATTTTTTAAGTGTAGCTCCAGCCAAAAAAAAATTTTTAAGCTTTTTGGATAGCATAGGCAAGGGTTAACACCCCTGTAACATTTGTTTTGCTGTCTGTGCCCCTCTTCGGAAGATTTCACCTCATTTTCTGTCCCAATGACAACTGGAGTTTGAAAATTTTGGGTTGTTGTGGAAACAAGCCTTGGTGATAAAGCATCAGTGGAGGTACCTTTTTCCCATAATAGCTCTTACAGGAGTGAATTTCCCTTCCTAGGGGTAGATTTCCTCTCACTTCCTGTTGTCTCCCTCCATTTGTAAGTAGGAGTCGTTTGTAAGTCGGATGTTTGTAACTAGGGGACCCCCTGTACGTCGGCAGAAGGGCACTGGCAGGCAAAAGGGCGTACAGGTACATCCCCTTTAAGAAGCCTTGTGACGAGCGCGTGTGCGCCGCCACAGTCTCCATGACCGTGACCGCGGGTTCCGCGGACTCGATGTCTGCTGGGTGCCCGCGATCGTGTCACGGAGAGGAAGAATGGGGAGATGCTTTTGTAAACAAAGCATTTTCCCGTTCTACCTAGTAACAGGACAGTGACCACAGCTCTCTGTCATGGAGAGAAGTGATCATTTTCCTGTGTGTTGAAGTCTAGCCCCCTCACAGTTAGAATCACTCCCTAGGACACATTTAACCCCTTCACTGCCCCTAGTGGTTAACCCCTTCACTGCCAGTGTCATTTACACAGTAATCAATGCATTTTTTAGCACTGATTGCTGTATAAATGACAATGGTCCCACAAAAAAAAAAAAATGACAACGGTCCCAAAATAGTGTCAAAAATGTCTGATGTGTCCGCCATAATGTTGCAGTCCCGATAAAAATCGCAGATGGCCGCCACTACTAATAAAAAAAATAATAATAATAATAAAAATGCCATAAAACTATCCCCTATTTTGTAGACGCTATAACTTTTGCGCAAACCAATCAATACGCTTATTGTGATTTTTTTACCAAAAATATGTAGAAGAATACATATCGGCCTTAACTGAGGAAAAAAATTGTTTTCTTAGGGCCCTTTCACACTGGGGCGGCGTCGGCTGTAAAGTGCCGCTATTGTAGTGGCGGTTTTACCCCCCGCTAGTGGCCAGGAAAGGGTTAAAAACCGCCGCAAAGCGCCTCTGCAGAGGCGCTTTGCCGGCGGTATAGCCGCGCTGTCCCATTGATTTCAATGGGCAGGAGTGGTGAAGGAGCGGTATATACTCCGCTCCTTCACCGCTCCGAAGATGCTGCTAGCAGCACTTTTTTTCCCGTTCTGCTAGCGCACCGCTCCAGTGTGAAAGCCCCGAGGGCTAGTTAATCAAAGCAGCGGCACTTTTGGGTCGGTTTGCAGGCGATATTATTAGCGCAATAGCGCCTGCAAACCGCCATAGTGTGAAAAGGCCCTTATATATTTTTGAGGGATATTTATTATAGCAAAAAGTAAAATATTTTTTTTTAAATTGTAGCTCTTTTTTTGTTTATAGCGATAAAATTAAAAACCTCAGAGGCGATCAAATACCACCAAAAGAAAGCTATATTTGTAGGAAAAAAAGGACGTCAATTTTGTTTGGGTACAATGTCACACGACCGCGCAATTGTCAGTTAAAGCGTCGCAGTGCCGAATCGCAAAAAGTGCTCTGGTCAGGAAGGGGGTAAATTCTTCGGGGGCTGAAGTGATTAAACAGAAAATACCAAATTGGCCACTAGATGGTTCTAAATATCATAGGAAATTCATATTACACTTGTTAACCATTTTAATACAGGGCACTTTCACCCCCTTCCTGCCGAGGCAAATTTTCAGGTTTCAGCGCTGTCACATTTTGAAAGACAATTGCGCGGTCATGGAACACTGTACCCAAACAAAATTTGTATAATTTTTTTCCCACAAATAGAGCTTTCTTTTAGTGGTATTTTATCACCACTGGGTTTTTTATTTTTTGCACTACAAATAAAAAAAGACTGAAATTTTTGAAAAATAAATTTTTCCCTTTGTTTCTGTTAAAAAACTTTGAAAAAAAAAGAACATTTTTCTCCTTCACTGATGAGTACTGATGAGGCGGCACTGATGAGGTGGCCCTGATGGGCACTGATGATGAGGCACTGATAGGTGGCACTGATGGGCACTCATAGGCGGCACTGATGGGCACCGATAGGCGACACTGGTGGGCACTGATAGGCAGCACTGCTAGGCAGCACTGATGGGCACTCATAGGTGGCACTGATGGGCAACACTGGTGGGCACTGATAGGCAACACTGATTAGGAGGCACTGACAGGTATCACTGATGGGCACAGATTGGCATTTCCAATGGTCACTGATTGGCATCCCTAGAGGGCTCTAGTGAACATCCCTGGTGGTCTCTAGTGGGCACCCTCGATGGGTCTGCACTGATAATAAATGCGCTGATTGCCAGCGCAGACCCCCCCTGTCAGGAGAGCAGCCGATCGGCTCTCCTTTACTCATGCCTTGCTAGCGCGAATAGAAGAAAAGCCGATAAACGGAACTTCCTGGTTACCATGTGATCAGCTGGGATTGGACGCAACTGATCACATGGTAAAGAACCTACATACTACATAGGCTTTTTACCAGGATCAGAGATGCGATGTGTCTGACTGACACACCACACCACCGATCACTGCAGGCTCGCGCTAGAGGCTTATTCTGCTGGACGTCATATGACGCCCAGTCAGAATAATACAACCACTTTCCGGCCGTCATTCTGCTATATGGAGGGCGGGAAGTAGTTAAAGAGGAGTTCTGCCCCCCACAAAAAAAATTTTAAAGTCAGCAGCTACAAATGTGCCCTTTACAACCACTTTTTACTACAGGTAAGCCTGTAATAAGGCTTACCTTTAGCTACCATGGATATCTCCTAAACCTACACGGTTTAGGAGATATCCCTTGTATTAGCATGTGCCAACGTCATCAGCACGTGCGCACTGAAGCAACGGCTCGTTCGTGCCGTTGCTTCAGCTGACGTGCCGTTACCGCGGCTCCGGACATCGTGGCTCCAGGCAATCACAGCTCCAGAGTCCGTGATACCGAGATGTAACTCCGGGAGTCATGTCGCCGGCCAAAGCGGTGTGCCGGGAACGGTGCGGGGGCTTCGATCTAAGGTAAGTATATCATAATGAGCTAGTATGCTATGCATACTAGTTCATTATGCCTTTGTCTTGCAGGTTTTTTTTTTATTTCTTACCATGGGTTTACAACCTCTTTAATATTGGGACACTTACCTGTCCAGGGTTCCCGGGATGTTGGCATCCCAACCGATTTTTGGATCGGCTCTCGGGTGCTGCAGCGGCTATTCATGGTAAGGGAAAGTGGCAGTGAAGCCTTTCGGCTTCACAGCCGGTTCCCTACTGAGCATGCGCAAAGTGCACTGAGCTTTCTAATTGGTCCAGCAGTGGAGGAAGAAAGAGGGGGGCCAAATGTCCAAGGGACAGAGCCACATCGCAGTATCCTGAAAGTTGGGAAGGGTACCTGTCAAAAACAGGTACCCGTTCCCCCCTCCCCCCTGAAAGGTGCCAAATGTGGCATTGGAGGGGGGGGGAGCAGATAAGCAGAGGTTCCACTTATAGGTGGAACTCTGCTTTAATTGGTAGTAAAAGACTGCAGCATATATATGTTATTTTTTATTTTGCCCATAGTTTATATACATATATATACAGTATATATAGTTTTTAACAAACTTATATTTAGATATATATTCTTAACTGGGCCCAGTACAGGAAGGCCAGCTCTACCCCGAGTGGCCATGATGGGATTTGTAGTGTGCATAGAGTAATGCACATGACTCATTCCAAACAGAAGCGAAGGGGGGAACGGAGAGGTTCGAGAGCTCATGGAGGACATTACAAGTAAGCAGAAAAACACAGTAAGAAACAATTCAATGAAATATAGATTTCAGGGCCTTTAGGTAGTGTATGGATTTTTTCTGGAGAATAAGGATATTGTTTAGAGTCACTTTAATTGAATTACCAAACAAAGGTTTGTTCATAATTACGCTGGAGTGGCAGACGTCATCATTTCCTGCTTACTTATCTATGAAACCTCCACATTGATAGCACATTTTTTTCTTAAACCAACCTGATAGATGAAGCTGTTTGCACTGCTATGTCAACAGATTTATGAAGCATTGGAAAGGGATGAATAGGGGGAAATAAGAGCACATGCTATGTCTTTGATCTGAAGCCAGAATCAATGTAACCTGCAGCTTGGTTTATGTTACACCTCAATGTAATTTAAAAATCCCTCCAAGTTCTGTTCTATCTGATTCTTTCTCTCTAGCGCCACCTGCTGCAGCTATAAATGTATTTTGCTCCCAGCCATCCAGAAAATATGACATCACCTTTTTAAAAGTCACACCTTCAATTTGCATCTGTCATTCTGCGCTCTCTCCCTGTTCTCAACCTCAGCCTTTTCTTTCTGTGTTTTTCACACATGCCTTTTGGAGAAGGTGCGTGGGTTTTCTCGTGTTTATCTTCAGGATTAAAATAGCGTCACCTCCTCACGATTTTGCAGTTTAAGTGTAAGGTTGATTCTTAGCTTCAGGCAGCAAATCAATCTCCAAATGAAAAATACATACGTGTGGTTAATGTATTTAGGCTTTGTATTCTATGTGTGCAAGAAAGAGAAAACGGCAGTTATGAAGAGCACTGATCTAGATATACTTACCCTGCAGGAACAAGATAATTGCCATTATTGACAGCAGTGGGATAGCCCTGTGAAATTACAGCATAAATCCTAGGGCAGGGGTCCTCAAACCTTCTAAACACAGAGCCAGTTCACTGGTCCTTAGATCAGCCTTTTTTAACCAGGGTGCCTTCATGTTTCTTCAGGAGTGCCTTGGCAAAATGCCTAAAAATTGCCCAAAAATTGTGTACAAGCCAGTGGGTGGATCAAGACTGCCTTTTTGTTACACAAACCACAGGTTTTCATTGTGCACCATTGCAACCTTCTATGACATCATCAGTTGATGTAGAGGACGTCAGGCGCCTGCATAGCGTCTTTGTTTGCTCCTCCCCTGCCCCTCTGCGTCAGCACTGGGGTCACATTAGCTAGAGTGAGGGATAGAAACTGAGGGAGAAGAGAAACATTGGAATACTAGTCGTTACCAATGTGCAAAGGTGTATTTACTTTGGAAGAATAAATCACCTCTAACGTAGAGTGTCATACGTGTCTGGATGCTGTTGTGTTATGTAAAAATTTGTTTAGTATTTAACTTTTTAGAATGGGGTGCCTTGAGAGTATACATAATTTTAAAGGGTGCTTTGGCTTAAAAAAGGTTGAAGAACACTGTCTTGAATTGTGGCCAGTGGGAGTAGAAAATGCCTATTTCCCCAAGCTGTTTGGTCAGTGGGGGTAAAAAATGCTTCAGAATTGGTAATCAGTAGAAGTAAAAATTGGCCTAGCGCCCATCCGGAGGCAGTATAATATACAACAGTCAATGTCAGGTAAAGGAATTGTGTTATATCATGGGTTGAATAGTGCCTCATTGGTGGTGTCATTGGAAGGAATAGTGGCACATTGTTGGTGTCAATGGAGAAATAATGTCCCAAGGGCTAGTTAAAGGAATTCTGCCCTATCATTGGTGTTAGTGGGGTGAATAGGTCCTCATTGGTGGTATCAGTAGGAGAAATAATGTCCCAAGGGCTGGTTAAAGGCAAGCAAAGGGTTGGAGTTTGGGGACCAATGCACTAGAGAGTGGTTGAATGTGGAGGCAAAATCTGACTGCCCCCAGTTATCCCTGCCAGCCAGAGCATTGCTAAACATGATCAGATCTATCAGCAACTGTTCGTAATTAGGCCTATGAAGCAGGGTTAGGAAGGCCATTGCAGATATCTTCAGCGGATGTCCGCAGAACTTTTTTTTTTGGGGGGGGGCATCATTTTAAGGTCACCCATGCTCCGCTCCTTTTCGACAATGTCATGGGGGGGGGGGGGGTTGTCATCATATAAAGCGCAGACATGCAAAGGTTTGAGAAACCTGATACAAAAGCTTAATAAAAGGATCAAGCTGCCATTGTCTGGCAATTTCGAATCTGTTTTTAACCCCTACCCTGCCCCACCCCTAAATCTGACCCTAAACACGCCCTCTGAAATTAAAGTATCTCATGAAATTACATTGTTAAATGTTTTATGCAGAATTAAGTTTCAAAAATAAATAATTACAACGACTTTAACAATATTAACATAAAGCATATCAGTGCCCATCAGTGCAGCTTATTAGTGCCCATCATTGCAGCCTCATCAGTGCCCATCAGTACGGTCCGATCAGTGCAGCCTATCAGTGCCCATCAGTGCAGCCTCATCAGCGCCCATCAGTGCAGCTTATCATTTCCGCCTCATCAGTGGCCATCAGTGCAGCCTATCAATACCCATCAGTACAGTCTATCATTGCCCACTAGTGCAGTCTACCATTGCCCATTAGTGCAGCGTATCATTGCCCATCAGTGCAGCGTATCAGTGCCCATCAATGCAGCCTATCATTGCCCATCAGTGCAGTGTATACTTGCCCAACAGTGCAGCCTATCAGTGCCCACCAGTGCAGCTTATTATTGCCCATCTTTGAAGCATATCATTGCCCATCAGTGCAGCATACCATTGCCCATCGGTGCAGCATATCATCGCCCATCAGTGCCCTCCGGGCCGCTCTAATGGCCGCACCGCTTCTGCCAGAAGCGATCAGCCAGGAAACTGTCAGCCCAATCCGCCCCTGCTCCACACTCGCCCTCCGCCCTCCACAGTTGAGTGAAAATTTTGAGGGCTGTGAGGATCTATTACAGTGAGGATCTATCTTCAATGTGAAAGTTTAGAGTAGGCAATAAAAACATGGCTCAACCGTGTGGTTTTTGCTGCCCCCCCCCCAACCGGGAGTCTTTGGTTATAAAGTAAATATAAAAAGACATAAGCTGCGCTACAGAAAACGAATACAAAAATTATATAAATGAAGGAATCCGTGATGGACCTATAAATAAATTAAATAACATTGATACCAATAAGAGTGACAAAGTGGCAAAGTGATTCGAAGGACATAATAAATGAATTAACCCAAAACTACAGGTAAAAAAAATGATAAAAAAATATAAATAAAAAATAAAGTCTGTGAATATAAATCCAGTGCTATTCAGTAGAGGTGAAATGAGGCTTCTTAGTCCCACAGATACCACCATGTGATATAATCTACCACCATTTAAGGTGCACGCTTACCAGAGGGCAAGCTTGTATAAGCTTGTAAAGCAACCTGATGTCCAGTCAGTAGTACCGTCACAGCACGACTTCACAATGTAAAAACCAAAGACAAACAGGGTGACTCCATCCAGTGGGCGTTCGAGGCGATCAGCAAAAGGGACCCAAAGGAATGAAAAAACGGCTCTTCATATTGTGAAGCAGTAAAACCCAATTTTATTAAAGATAAAAGTTGCACTTACGTAGAAATGCAGGTAAAAGCATAGGTAAAAACAGTAGCCGGCCGGCTTGCAAACACCCGTTCAGGACGAGGTACTCAGCGATGACGTCAGCGCGTCAACCACCCGACATACGTTTCGTCTCAGAAAGACATCGTCTGGGGAACGATTGGTTATAAGTAAGGTTTGGGAACGCAGCATTTTCAGTATGAAGCCAAGATCGAAAATACAGGGACATGACCTCAAACTAGTAGGAGGAAAGTTCAAAACCTTCATCATAACACAGTCTTCTAACAGACAAAAGTGTTCACATCACCTCCAAAGATGGATGCAGTCTCCTTCCAACTTGTCTTGTATGTTGGAGGTGCTCAGGTGTGACAGTGCAAGGCTCTGCCACTATGTGAATTTAGGTAATGTAGGTAGAAATTGCATAGGATTCGCATTAAGGCTTAATGCAAAGCTCCAGGGTGTTATGAGTAAAGAAAACTGCAGCTTTCTCTAGGTTTTGTAATCCCGGATCGGGGCCTAGAGTTTGAAGGTTCCAAAGTGTCTTCAGTGACACGGAATGCTTAATCCTGTGTTAGGGCTTTGCTTGACGCCTGCAGCCTGTGTGAGTGTAGGGTTGTTATAAGCCAGGTCTGATGAGAGTTCAGGGCAGTTATGGCCATTTGGAGATACAGTGCCTTGAAAAAGTATTCCTACCCCTTGAAACTTTCCACATTTTGTGATGTTACAACCATAAACGTAAATATTTTTTATTGGGATTTTATGTGATAGACCAACACAAATTGGCACATAATTGTGAAATAAAAGGAAAATAAATAATAAATGTTTTTCAAAATTGTTCACAAATAAATATCTGAAAAGTGTGGCATGCATTTGTATTTAGCCCTCTTTACTCTGATACCCCTTACTAAAATTTAGTGAAACTAATTGCCTTCAGAAGTCACCTAATTAGTAAATAGTTCACCTGTGTGTAATTTAATCCCAGTATAAATACAGCTGTTCTGTGAAGACCTCAGAGGTTTGTTAGAGAACCTTAGTAAACAACAGCATCATGAAGGGCAAGGAACACACCAGACAGGTCAGGGCTAAAGTTGTGGAGAAGTAGGGGTTAGGTTATAAATAAATATCCCAAGCTTTGAACATCTCATGGAGCACTGTTCAATCCATCATCTGAATATGGAAAGAGTATGGCACAACTGCAAACCTACCAAGACATGGCCTTACACCTAAACTGACAGGCCGGGCAAGGAGAGCATTAATCAGAGAAGCAGCCAAGAGGCCCATGGTAACTCTGGAAGAGCTGCAGAGATCCATAGCTCAGGTGGGAGAATCTATCTACAGGACAACTATTAGTAGTGCACTCCACAAATCTGGCCTTTATGGAAGAGTGGCAAGAAGAAAGCCATTGTTGAAAGAAATCCATGGGAAGTCCTGTTTGCAGTTTGCGAGAAGCCATGTGGGGGACACAGCAAACATGTGGAAGAAGGTACTCTGGTCAGATGAGACCAAAATTGGCCTTTGACCTTTTTGGCCTAAAAGCAAAACACTATGTGTGGCAGAAAATGAACACTGCACGTCACCCTGAACACACCTTCCCCACCCTGAAACATGGTGGTGGCAGCATCATGTTGTGGGGATTCTTTTCTTCAGCAGGGACAGGGAAGCTGGTCAGAGTTGATGGGAAGATGAATGGAGCCAAATACAGGGCAATCTTAGAAGAAAACCTGTTAGAGTCTGCAAAGGACTTGAGACTGGGACAGAGGTTCACCTTCCAGCAGGACAACGACCCCAAACAGATGAGACCCTATGTTAGGGGAACTTCTTGTCCACAGAATTGGGAAAGCCATGACTAGTGAGTGCTGGAGGCAGAGCCAGTGCAAGGATTTTGACTACACAGGCGAACGTGCAAACACAGTATCAGTCAATTGATTAGGACACAGGTAGCCCTAGCAGAGATCCACAGTGAGTGAGCCTGCATTCATACTACAGGTCGCATGTGAATCGCGCAGGAACCCCACCACATTCCTGTGCAATTCACATGTGATTCTGTGTGGTGCAGTTTGAGCCCATTTATTTTGAATGGGCTTAAATCGCACCGCATAGCTCCAAAAATGCACCTTTTTTGAGCCGCAAGGTTCACTTTTACAAAAAAGTCACATCAAAAATCTTGATCCAGATGTTTATGGTATATATCATGATATATATGGTTGAATAACAAGAATGCTGTAAATAAAGTGCGCTCTTTTAAAATGAAATAAACGTATGATTTTACCATGTCTTTACCAACACAAAGAAGTAAAAAATGAAAACATGTAATTGTTGCAGATAAAATGGGCCCTGCCTGTCAATACGGATTAAAAAGCATGGGTGAGGCTTCATAAAACAACTGGATGAAACGTTTATGGAAGCATTAATCACTGTAATTATGACCTTAAGATAATTTCCACACTTTATGTAATCATGATCAGAGTCAGGTACTAACAGATCTAACAAAGAGAGTCAACACATTTCATAAGGGTAGAAGGAGCTGTAGGAACAAGCCAGTATAAAAAATAACATAGTGTTCATTATCCAATGCACATGAAAGTGAGTTTTCTGATTTTTTTTAAATCTAAACTTCAGGTAAACAAGTAAATACCTACCTGAAGTACAAATATTATCAGCCAAAAGTTTTGTAATTCTATTGAGGCACTTGTATGATTCATACACCTCTACCAGATAGCACAGCCAGAATGGTGACAACACTTTATCTGTCACAGTTAGGAATACAGTGGTGTCACAAATTCTCCCCCACCCACCCCAAGCAGGCCAGCTTAATAATGAACGAGCAGCACACTTATAAGTCATCACACTGCTTGTGGTAGGGCAGGGGTAGAGGATCACGTGGGTGGTGGTCATGTCCTACATAATTCCCTTTTTGTTGGACGCCAAGCAAGGGTCACATGAGAGGCCTACCCCGGGGGGGGGGTTCTTCTGGGCTACGCTAGGCACCTTATACAGGGTCACTTTACTACACATGGGGTACCTTTGCTCTGTGTCATCTTCATCAATGCCCTGGTATAAGGTTGAGGCTGCCTTGGGGGAATAATCGACCTTAAGGCGGGCCTCTACTCTTAGAGGTGAACGTACGCCACGTACACTTGCACTGTAAATGCTCTCCAGTTAACTCTCGGATCCCTGTGACAATGTACACTTTCTCTGTAATCTGCAATTAGGAGGGACACACTGAACCAATTCCACATCCACCTGTCCAGCGTTTTCCATTACAGATCCCCAATAACAGAGTGGGCACTGCCTTGCACTCTGCGTGGGCTCCACACGTGCACTTAACTTAACTTGAACTTCAGTACCTCTGTACAGGATGGGAACCTCTGCATGGCAAATCCGCTCCCATTGGGAGACAGACCGCTGGTGGAAGGGGGACCAACAACATCTCCCTTGATGTTAGAGGCCATTCCACCTATAACAGGTACCCGCTACCGAAGGGCTGCTTGTTAAGCTTCTGTTACCCTAGGTCAGAGCTGCCATCAGGAGGTACAACCCATACACTTGTAAGGGGCCCGAGCATCTGGGTGGTGCCTGGCCAACTGGCAGGGATGTGAGAAGGCAGGGTCGGGTGCAGAAGAGCTCTGTGAATGCTTCTTTATGTGTGTGAGTTGGCAGCTACTGCTCTGTGTCATTGAGTTCACATCAGGCTCTTTGCTGCCCCCTCTGGCCATTTCCTGCATGTGCACCCCTCATGTGAGCTGCCTGTACTCAGTGTACTGTATCCTGGGACTGCAGCTCCTATCTGTGTCTCAGCCACATGTGAAAACAAGAGCTGGGACTAGGAGGACTACCTTACAAGTAAGGGCTGTTGTACAAGTGAGGGAGGGAGGGGGTGGCTGTGTGTGTTTACATGCCTGTGTGTGTACATGCCTGTGTGTGTGTCCGTCGGACCCGCTGGTTGGCTCCCCTGCTTGTGAATGGGCGCACGCACGTGCACCCACTAATCGATGTGTACGCGCCCGACGTACAATGATGGAGATTCGCGCTGTGGAGCCAACTTGCCGCAGTTCAACTGTGGCGGCCGGTCGGTAACTAGTTAATGTTGAATTCCAGGGAAGGATTCTTTTGCTTAGTTTTAGTCCAGCTTGGATTGATGTAATTATGTATGTTCCATATATCTGTGGGCCCTGCTGTTGTATAGTGAACACAGGGGGTGGCTCGCTTGGTATAGGTGCCATTCAGTGACCCTGTGACCCGTTTTCAGCCAACATCGGGCTTTAGAGAGCCAGTCCAGGCTCTGAAAAGATCTTTAGAGTATGCTCAGGATGCACCCAGAACCCTGGACTGGCAGCTGACCCAACCTCTCAGCACTCCAGTGAGCAGGGGGGGGGGGTTGGTGTCAGAACAGAGAGCCAGAGACTTATGGCCCGTACACGCGATACGAAAACTGGACAAAAAGTACCGCTTTTGACGCGTTCGTACGATAATCGGATCGTTAGCACAGAGCTTTCAAGAGCCGATCAAGACAGTTCATCCGATCGGACAAACACACATTTTTTTCTCGTACGATACCAGATCGTACGATTTTCATTTAATCAGTACAGTTGTCATCTGAAAATCCAATACAAATACACTACAACACATGACATCACTTCCGATTTTTTTATTCTGTTGAACAAGAATTTTTGTAACTTTAGTAAACTCTTCAGGTTCGATATACGACTAGCATGCAAAAAAAAAGAACGGACGATCTGTCGTCTGATATTTGGATTGTGTGTACGGGGCATTACAGTCCCTGGCTGTCTGCTCACAGAATGCTGAGAACTGAGCAAACAGTGGTCTTTGATCACTCAGCTCTCAATGCAGAGCCAGTGGGGGATCGATGCTGCATCCACCTACAGGTAGGTGAGTATAACTTTTTTTTCTAAATCCCGAACTTCTCTTTGAACTGTCTGCCCATAATGGAGGTAAAGGCAGACAGCTGTACTGAGGGTCTGCAGGTGCCTGACATTGTACCCTCAATCTGCTGATCGCAGGTGGAATGCAAAAATGTGCATTTACTATTTTTTTTTTTTCATTCATTTTTTTTTTTTTTTTAAAGCTAATTTATCCTTTAGGCTAAATTCCCACTGGCATTAAAAGCAGGCGTTTGAGGGGTGTTAAAAATGCCCCTTTAAACGCCTATGCAAATGACACAATAGACAGCACACAGCGCTGTTCACATTATCAAAGCACAAAGCATTAGCGCCGCGTAACTTTGCTTCAAAATTGAAGCCTCATGTCGAGTTAGGAGGTGTTTAATAGATGTGCAATTTGTTTTGTTCCAATTTAGTTTTTCAATGTCATACTTACCTCCTCTGTGCAGTTGGTTTTGCACAGAGTGGCCCTGATCCTCCTCTTCTGGGATCCCTCAGCGGCACTCCTGGCTCGTCATCTCCTCGAGTGCCCTGTTGAAGAGCCGCTCTCCCTCGGGGCACTTGTGTGGGCGCACTTCCGTGTTCTGCTGCTGCGTCCATTGACACAGACAGTAGGACTCGGCCCCTCCCCCCACGTCATTGGATTTGATTGACTTTTTTACAGTACAGTGCCTGATAGGTGTCTATATGTCTTCTTAGATTTTGTAGATGGCGTTAACTGATCTATACATAGTGAACACACCCACACCCTTTTTGGCTCTCCTGCCCGCATGAGCTCCTGGTACAGACATTGTTATTCTAATAAAGCAATAGGAGTGTGGTGAGTACAGTTCATTTATACTTTGCTTATGAACTGGTGCTCTTTCGCTTGTGCAGTGTTATACCCTGTTAAAATTTCCTTTTTGTATTGTGATGTATTAATTTTTGTTTTTTCCTTATACACCTAAGGTTGTGCACAGTTTGCTGCTTTTAACATTTATTAATTGAATGCCTCCGTCCTTTTACTGATGAAGCCGTCCCGGCGAAACATGTTGAAACTTTAGGACGTAGGAACAACATATAACTTCAGTTCTCTCATTTGGTCAGGGTTAGGTTAGGTGTGCATACCCAGGACCATGATTGTAACTGTAGCCATATTTTTATCATTTTTTGTGTTTCTTGAATAAAAAATTTATATTTTTATATTATTCAATTGTTCTGTCTTGTATATGAAGAACCTCTAAAGTCCCACTCTCAATAAATTTCTCGCTCACTATTTTCAGGGATGTTGGTACGTTTGCATGTTATGCTTTTTCTTTGGTGCTGACCTCTCTCCACATCTTCTTTGAATGACAGCAGCGGAAGCCAATGGCTGCGCTGCTATTAATCTATCCAATCAGGACCTGAGAAACCGGCTGGAGCTGGTGTGCTTGCCCCCGTCGATGTAACGGTCGGGTTCAGGTAAGTAAAAGGGGGGCACTGGGGGGCTGCTGCATCAAAGGAGGTTTTTCACCTTAAAGCGGAGTTCCACCCTGAAATTTTTTTTTTTATAATCGCACTCCTCTAAACCTATAAAAAAAACATTTGGAGGGAATTTTTTATTTTTTTTTACTTACCAGTTTCCTATGTAGTCCTCTTAATCTGCCACTTCCTGGTCCGCTGAGCTCTTCGTCACTTCCTCCCTCACCTGTGCTCCTGGCATTGTTGCCAACCACCAATATTTTTACGGGCAGCCCGTAAAAACAGGGCACTTTCCCCTGCCCGTAAATGTCCGTAGCACGGGAAAAGTGCCAGTAAAATGGCTGTGACCAGCTCAGCTTGGAACTGCGCATGCGCAATTCCCGGAGATGCCTGAGAGCCAGGTGCCGAGACGATCCGATCTGCACCTCTGATAATTGCTCCACCCACCACTCAGCCAATCAGCATTACTCTAACCCGCCCTCCTCCTGCAGCTCGCCACATTTGACTAGAAGATGCGGGCAGACGAAAGTGTGGTGTGTTCGGCACAGGCGAGTCTGATAGAGGTGGTCGGAGCGGGTGCCTGAGCAAGTGTGATGTCCTCATTATGGTGCATTTCCTCCCACCACCGCTATCCAGCCGCTAAAAAATCCCCCAGGACTCAGAAGCCAAGCGGAGTGTGGCCTCATGTGTGCGGAATGGACAGGAGGACCAGACGTGACTCGGGAGCTCAGCAAGGCAAGCCAAGACAGACGAGCGAGTCAGACAGTCAGTGACTCAGTGGCAGACTGGCAGTGCTTTTCTGGACTGGACTCTGGAGGGAGCAGTGGCTGCCTGTCCTGGCTGGCATGGGAGACTGGACTGTATATACTCAGGAATAATACAAGGTATGGTATTAAGACTTCTGGAGATGGCAGAAAGTTATTGTGGAATTGGCTTTCACATTTAGATATCTTTCATTCTTCGAGCCATTATACCTTTGTGCAAATAGTAAGTGCTGAAATGTACATAATTGGCAATAGACCCATGTTGTGGAGATTTGTTCCTGGAAATCTTGTCCCATAACCCTGATGAATACCACACTAAAAGGAATGATATATTCTCCACTACTCACTCTGCTCTAGATAATGACCAGTCTGTTCTGTACCCCACATGACTTGGCTACTGTACAGTGTTCCATGCATTCAATAGTCAGAATGGCTCCACTCTGCACTGTGCTGTATGGTCTGTTCTCTGACACCTCCACTACAATTATACAATGCACTTTGGATATGCCACACCACTCCTTTATACTGTACTTTTTATGCAGAACAGCACCACTGCACTCAATTTCTGGTGCTGTATATTTTATACTGCACAGCCACTCCACTCAGTATACATATTTTGCACTTCACTTTGCTCTATTCTGCATATTGTGCATTATATACTCCTCATCCTGTACATTGTGCTGTACCTCATTTACTGCTAACCACTACACTTTGTACACTGAACTTTACTGTATATATTTTAAATCTCCCATGTGGATGTGCACCATTGTGGTAGGATGTTGCCTTTTTTATAGGCTAGGACTGTGGGTGGCCTACTATGTATTTATCCTATGGATTTATGTGTATCAATGACTTTCCATCAAGCATTATGGTATATTTATATATTTTTGATTACACACCATTTGTCTTATTGCTGTTTAGTGTGTATTCACGTTTTGTGCATAGGTTTGCGCCAATGTGTGCGCTCACACGCATGTGCGCGCATATACCTCTGTGGGTGGGTGTGGGTGTACATGCGTGCGCGCACTTGTATCTATGTGCGTATACATATAATGGTAATTTTTCCAACAATGTTTTTTTATACTTATATATTTTTATAGCTATATTTATTATTATACTTTAACTCTGTTGCATGCTATACTGTATACTCCAAATTTCTCCACTCTGTGCCATCCATCTAGACTAGTGGAGAGAAACTGTCACTGGAGGAGGGGACGTGTGTGCCGCTCGTGTTGGTCTGATGAGGTCACAGTGAGTCGCACTCAGGTGTCATCATCATCTGTGCAGCTGCACATGTTGTCAGAGTCAATTTTCTTGCCTTCCTGTCTGTCTCTGAGCCGGGGGGTTGGGGGGGTTTTGGCACCTGCCTGAAAACTGTCACTGACACTGAGGGGTCCAACGTCCAGGCAGGCAGGCAGTCAATTTCATATTGTGCCCAGGGGGCCCTAGGCACCATATCATGCCCTTCCTGAGCCAGGAAAGGGTTGGGGGGGGGGGGGGGTCAGCAGTCTGTTTTGTGGGCACTGCAGACTGGCTGAGGGGCTCTCTTGGCCCTTACTGTGGGGGCAAATGCAAAGCGGTCTCTCTCTGTGGGCATATGGGACAAAAACTGATGGGTTATAATAACCTGCCCCTACTATATAAAAAAAAAGAGATTTTTTTTTTACCTTAATATCTACCTTAAATCACATTGCTAATTATATATTGTTTGTAGCTTAAATACTGAAATTTGCATTTAAAATTGTAATTTTGTAGCTTTTGGAGATGCCAGTAAAAACGTGGATGTGCCAGTAAAATTTGGGTGTCGTGCCAGTAAATTTCAGTCTGGTAGGTTGGCAACACTGGTTCCTGGGAAATTATGTGTCATCATTTCCCTTGAGTCTGTGAGCAGTACTGTGATCAAAAATTGTGTTATTTCCTGACAGGAGAGGTGATTTAGGGCGGATCACAGCGCCAAGATATGTTTATTTATGTTGCCATAACACGCCGCCCGTCGTTATGGCAACTTTAGAAAAAATCGGCGCTATGGCCGTTGGTGAATCGCGCATGTGCATGGTTACCCAGCATGCACCTCTCCAAACCTTATCCAGGAGATATCGCTTGGACTTCACATGCCCACAATCATTATGGCAACGGCCACAACAGGAGGGAGAAAACTATAAGTAATAAATGTATATTTTAGAAAGCTCCATAATTTGGCAGGTATAATCATTTTTTAATTCAAAAATGAATAATGCTTGGATCAATTAAAAAAAAAAAAATATATATATTTGGCCAGAACTCCGCTTTAATGTATAGAATGCATTCTGGTGAAAAACCTTGAGGATTTACAACTTACAACTTTTATATACAACTATAGTTGTATATAAAATGCACTTTTTATCTATCAAAAAGTGTTTCCCAGTGCTAAACCTTTCATCCAATTTCTAAATTGTTGCATTTGTAGATTTTAAAAGCCAATATAAAGGAATAGTAGTGGTAAAAAAAAAAGCCCTTGTGGATTTATTGAACTTTTTTTTTTGGTAATTCTCCTTTAAGGGGGTATGACAGGGGGCGTGTCCTATGCCTACATACGTTTGCTAGTAGGTGTCCCTCATTCCCATCTCAAAATGTTGGGAGGTATGGCTACGGGGGAAGGAAGGGGGGAGCCAACTTCTGGCTCAGATCGCCGTGGCGCATCGAACTAGACGTGGGAGCGGGTACCTGTCAAAAATGAGCTACCTGCTCCCTCCCAAAAAAGTTCCAAATGTGGGAGTGGAGGGGAGGATGCAAACAAGAGGAACTTTCCATTTTGGGTGAAGTTCCGCTTTAAAAAAACAACATCCGGGGTGCGTTTTGTAACGCGTACAAATGCACATTGACGCTATAGGTGCGTTGGTTCGTATTAGTGTCAGGGTTAGAATTTTTTTATAAGTGTGAACTTCTGGTCATAAGATGTGAGGATTGTGTGTGTGCCCTTCCTTTAGGGCAGCACTGTGCCATGGATGAGAAGTGGATGGCAGATATGGAAGTGACAGGAGCTGTCCATGCAGAGTGCGGTGTGTCAGAGCTCCTCTCCTCCTCCTCTCCTCCTCCTCCTCTCCTCCTCCTGCGTCTCCCATTTCCTTTTCCCATACCCCCGGGGGGGTGAAGCTGGAATATGGCCCCTCCTGTTGGATGGGTTGGGCTTCGATCAGTTTCCTGCAGCCGATGCACTCTGCTTTGGGTGAGCTGCAGAGATCCTGAGTACAGAGCCGGGGATCGGACCATCACAGGCGGAATACCGGAGAGGGAAGGAGGCTGCGAGGACGGAGCTCCTCTCCCCTGATCCCCGGACACCCGGCACGCTCGGCCGGCTTTCTCTGGACTGGTAGCGGCTGATCGCAGCGCCCTGGCTCAGAAGGTGATCCCCTCCTCTCCCCTGAGGATGTCTCGGAAGGTGCAGAGGGGCGAGGTGTGTGCGGACTGCAGTGCCCCAGGTAAGTCCTCCCCCGGCCGGCTATTCTCATCACACAGCCCGGGCTCCTCCACCATCTCACCTGGGCCTCTGCGGGCATGGCATAGGCCTGGAGAGCCAGGAAGGGGGGGGCGCCCTGACATGGTATGGTCCAGGCATGGACTGACCCTGTGTGCCTGCACAGCCCTGGCCTTGTCCCTGGGATGGAATTAAAGGGACCTGTCATGGGGGAGCTTGATGTCATCCTGTGACCCAGATCTGGAGTCCTGACATCACTGGCTGCATGCTTGTACTGGGCTAGTGCTATAGAGAGGTAATGCCAGGTGATTGGTGTGACAAGCAATCTGTGTACAGGGGCCCTATGGGATTGAGGGCCCATTTATACTTCATGTGGGGTACTCAGTGATAAGCAGTTGTGTTGGGGACCTAAGGGGCCCTTTGGTGTCCTCCACAGCATCTTTAGAAGGAGTTACTTAAAGTGTTCATATTTACAGAATTAACACTGTACACCCCCCTCCAATTCCTGCTGTACTTACCTCTGGGGTTGCCAAGCTGTCAGCACCCCCCCCCCCTTTCCAATGTTTCAGGGATTTCAAATCTCTGCTCTTCTTCCTTTTCCTCTGTCAGCGCTTCCTGGACAGACCAGATGGATTCTGATTGGTCAGCACTGACACATTGACAGGGAGAAGAGCAGGGATTTCAAATCCCATGGCCAGTGAAGCTACTGGGGTGCTGACAGCTCGGCAACCCAGGTAAGTACAGTGGAGAGCAATGTGGGGGGTGTGCACTGTGTTCACCTTTTAATTTTTTTCAGTAAGGGCCCTTTCACACTGCTCTGTAGCAGAATCACATTCAAAAGGCATATGACTTTTTACAGTAATTTTGCTGTGTTTTATATGCGTTTCCGGTAAGTTTTTAGTTGCCCGCACCTGTGAAAAATGGTCATGTGATTCAAAAACGCAAATCGTTGTGCGTTTTTACCTCAAATTTCATTTCAATAGGAAGCTGTGTTTTTTGGTACGTTTTTCAACACCGCACCAAAGATGCAGCATGCAGGACTTTTCAAAACGCACAGCACCCACAGCACAGTGGTGTGAAAAGTCCTATAGGATCTAGACTACACTTATACTGAGGGCCGGCTTGAAATCGTGTGAGTTTAACTGACCTCGCACAATTTCAGCATTTCAGTCTGACTTCGGGTTCATGCACAGATGTCAAATTAAGTCGCCCCCGGAGTCACCAAAGGTAGTGCAGGAACTACTTTTGGGAATTGGGGCGGCGCCGCAAAGTCAGCTTTGCAGCGTTTCGGACGGTGCCGGTGTTCTGCCAAGAAAGTTCCCCTCGGCGGATAATGACCCCCCCTGTAGTGCGCAGGCGCAGCGCTTGCGCAGTAGTAACAACAAGGGAGCCGCCGAAAAGAGCCAAAGCTGAACACCTGAGTCAGCTGTACACGGCGCCTGCGTGCCGAGACTATAGTAAAAAAAAAAAAACACTTTGTAACAGGCCGCTCGCCACGCTTTGGGCACGCTGCGCTCGGCATTTTAATATTCTAGCTCTGTGTCCACTTGGATGGTGGGGCTTTAACATGGACTTAGGTCAGAATGTAGTGCGCAGGCGCCGTATACAGCTGACGATCAGCTGTTCTTCGGCAATTTTCAGCGGCTCCGTAGTCCTTCGTACTCCGCAAGTGCAGCGCATGCGCAGTACAGGGGGGTCCTTATCCACAGGGGGAACTTTCTCGGCAAGACCCTGGCAATAGGCGGCGATTTGACATGTGTTTTGATATGTCAAAATGGCTCAATGCGAACGTGGGCTCAAAGGGAAACATTTTTCTTGTGTTTTTGTTGCAGGGTAAAAACGCAGGAAAAACGTATCAGTGTGAAAGGGGCCAAAAGGTGAGATAACACCTTAAGGGCTGGTTCACACTACAAAAATGCACTCCAGGTCCATTTTGGAAGCGCTTCTGCATGCCTGTTTTTAACAAGTTTTTGGTGCAATTCCCAGATGTATTCCAGATGTTTATTTTTCTTTTTTTCTGAGTTTCTTCTTTTATGCCAGTTTTTTACAGTACTAGGGTCTGGTGCATTTTAGATGCATTCTAGTGCGTTTTTGGTGCGTTTTACCACGGTCTGATGCAGGAAAAGTGCAGCATGTTCCACTTTTTTTTTTTTCTGGAACTGGAAAGTCCTGGAACTGCAAGCACTGGTGTGAACTATGTAATTGGAAACTATATAACTTACTTTCCATGCATTTTTGTTGCAGAAAAAAACCACTGGTGTGAACTGGTCCTAGAGCTATTAAAATCCCCTTGTAGTAGTGGGGCTTTCTCTGCACTCAAAGGGTTACATGCTAATTTTTGCCTTGGGGGTACCATTAAAAAGCACAATTACTTTACCCTATCCCTCACTCCCTGGCTGCTGGCATTCTCCTCTTCTCTCCAATGCCCTTGGCATCTTTACATGGAATTAGAAATGAGCCTCAGGCATCCTTCAAACTCATCTCTATCCAAACTGCCACTTCATACTATTTTCTGAGCCAATCAGCTGCAGGCTGATTCCCTGCCCTGCAACACTTGTAAACAAAGGGGCGGGATGCTGGTGACATCAGTGCCCTTATATGGACACGTGCCCAAATTTAATCAATGATGTGGAGATGAGTTCGGAGGATGCCCAAGTTCATCTCTACTTACAATGCAGGATTTCTGGTCTTGCATTGTATGTAATGATGTATGGAGGGCTGAAGAATTCGTTTTGAGGGTCCAGTCACATGTAGAGGGGGAACGAAGGAAATGGCAATTAAAAGTACTTTTTAATAGTACTCTAGGCAAAAACAAGAATTTACTTACTGTTTTTTTTCCCCGGGTTCATCTTTAATGGCAGCCTATATATTTCTCTCTTGAAAGGTCTCTTTATGTTACACATGACTGATAACTCCATTATAGGTGTATAAAATAGAGCAATGTGCTGCCGTAACATTATTTCAGGGAAGTTGTAAAATTTGGATTGTGGTTGTAGAGTTGGGACTGTGCTGTCAACACAAACTGTCATTGTGGCTCACATTTATTTAGACAGACAGTGATCTGTCCATTTATCTATTTCCCTGTACATGTTAGATATGCCAGCGGAATGCCCTTGAAGTGTTCTCTTTTGGCTTTAAAGAGAACCTGTCATGAACTTGGTACCTGGCACTATACATGGGGTTAATTTACTAAAACTGGAGAGTGCAAGCTCTGCATAGAAACCAATCAGCTTCCAGTTTTTTTTTGGTCAAAGCATAATTTAAAGCGGAGTTCCACCCAAAAGTGGAACTTCCGCTTTAAGTACTCCTCGCCCCTTGACATGCCACAATTGACATGTCATTTTTTTGGGGGGCGGGGGGCCTGGTACCTGGTTTGGAGTGAGACTTCCTGTTCCACTTCCTCCTTCCGACTTCTGGCCGCCTAGGCGGCCCCTCCCTCCCTCCCAGCAAAGTTCTGGGACATGTCACAGGTCCCAGAACATTGCCTGGCCATTGACAGAGCGCAGCGTAGCTCGCGCATGCAGAGTGCGCGCCCGACTGTGAAGCCGCAAACTGTCACAGCCGGGCGCCCACACTCACAAAGTCAGCGCCGGGAAGAGGAGGGGAAGTAAACGGAATTGCCCCAATACTAGCATTCTAATGATATTGTAAAGGACAATGAAATTATGCTGATCTTGTTCGTGGTAAACATAAAACATAAATTATAAAGGAAATCATAAAAAGAAATAAAACGCAATCCTTGACATTAATCAGTAAATACAGTAAACATAAATCTATTTATGAAAGGTTCAAGGAAATGTGTCCCAACATTGCATCAGAGGATAACCCTCTCTGAGAGTCCTGTGCATACGGTTTAAATGGATTGGTATTAAAGCACAGTTTCCAGTCTCATACATGCAGATGAGTGTGGTGAAAAAACATAGTTTCTCATTCATATGAAACTTGGTGCTTATCCTCAATGATGATAGAAAACCTTCACTGTTACACCGCGTGGCAAAACCCTTATGGTTATATGCTTACCAGAGGTAAAATTCAGAATAGCCCATAATCACTTAGACTGCTCTGCCCATCACGGTTCTTAATGTTCCAGGGTCACGGTATATGGGTGTCATTGGAAAAGCATGTGAGAATAAAGAGGGAGGAAACTCTTCATAGTGTTAACCTGTTTATTTAGATACCAATTCCCCCCTTGATACAAGTTAGGCTTACAATGTATGAAGTTGAAAACAGCTTGTCATGATAGAGCGTCAGCTCACCCCTCTGAATGTCAAGGATTGCGTTTTTATTTCTTTTTATGATTTTCTTTATAATTTTATGTTTACCATGAACAAGATCAGCATAATTTCATTGTCCTTTACACGATCATTAGAATGCTAGTATTGGGGCGATTGTGATTACAAGTAAATTATGCATTATCTTCATCATCTTTTCACTAGTCGTAGTAGCATATAGTATTAAGCGCTGTTAATATTTGCTTTATAAGCAAATATACCCTTGTTTCTAACATTGTTGTATTTACCATTATAACAGTAGCAAGTAGATTAGTGACCTTTTTTCCATTTTGAGCGCTAGGGTCAGAGTCGTTACAGGCTCTGACATCTTTTTTACACTCAAAAACCAGTGGAACTCCGCTTTTAACAAGCTGAAGTTGGTAGCTGATTGGCTACCATACACAGCTGCACCAGATTGTGTGCTCTCCAGTTTAGACAGGGTTCACACTGGTGCGACGCGTCATCCTACTTTGCCCTGCGACATCTGTCCTACTTCTGTCTTTCTTCCATCCGACTTGAATGAACAGGATATGATTTTGCCAGGACTTTTGAGATAGTCCGACATGTACTTTGACCAATCAAAACAATCCCAGTGTGACATAAATTCTATGGGGTAGCGGATGTTAGTGGTGACATGTCCGCTGCTCTCCGATCCGATCCTGTCCATGAAATCCAGATGGATGATGACCCTATTTTCCATCCATCTGGTGGATTGCATGGGATCGGATGGAAACGGACAGGCGATCCGTTTTCATCCGATCTCCCCATAGAGGATAGCGGGGCTCTGACAGGTCCGTCCCAGCACAGTGAGCGGAGACAGACCTGTCATCCGCCTGCTCAGCGGGGATTAGCGTCACGATCCCCTGCTGAGCAAAGCGTAGTCTGCCGGGGCGGACCGCCCGTATGAAAGGACCCTTAGTAAATCACTGTGTTTTAGGTGACCCCTGTAAGCAGTTGGCTTCTTTGATAGCTGAGCAGACACAGATTTCTTTTTTATGAAGGTAGAGGAAGGCAATGAAAGTCTGAACTTTTCACAAATATGAAAGCTGCTTTTTTTTTTTTTTTTTTTTTTTTTTTCCTTTTGACTTTCCTTTTGAAAGTTGAAAAACTCCAGGACTATCATCCCGATCACTACTTTGTGGGTCTCTTACTTGGAACATGTGCCTGTGTATTAGGTGTCCAAACAGCTAATATGCATATGTTTGCAAGAGTAAGGCAGGCCATAGATGGTGTGAATCCCCTTTCTTTAACCACAGGTTGTAGGAAAGAAATTTGCACGATTCCCCCATCAACACAGACAGTGCTGGCAGGAGAATCGATTGATTAGCTTGGTATATTTAGCCTGGCCATACCAGGTTTGAATCTCAGCCGGTTTCCTGCTGAACTGGCCGAGATTCCAACCGTTTATGGCCGGATTAAAGTGATACTAAAGTCTCTTTTGTTATTTTTTTTTTTTAAAAGAAAAAAAAAAAACGTGTTATACTTACCTGCTCTGTGCAGTGGTTTGCAAGAGCAGCCCAGATCTTCTCGGGTCCCTCTTCGGTGCTCCTGGCCCCTCCCTTCTGTTGCTATGGGAGCACCCGAGCCGAGCTGCAGCTCCCTGTGTCCATTCAGACATGGAACCGTGGCCCGGCCCAGCTCATTGGCTCACTGACTTTGACAGCAGCGGGAGCCAATGATGCTTTGCTGTCTCAGAGAGTGAGGAGGAGAGTCCCGGACAGCTGAGTCTCTCGTGCAACATCGCTAGATCGAGATGGGGCTCAGGTAAGTGTTAGGGGGGTGCTGCACACAGAAGGTTTTTTTATCTTAAAAAACCTTTTGCCTTTACAGCCACTTTGAGTATGACAGCTCTGGAACCTGCACCAGTTCTCATATTTTGTTCTGACAGGTTCTCTTTAGAATAGGATACAGGGGAGCCTGGGTACTAATCAGGTGTCACCATTATGACCGTTTCCCTTTTAGAAGCTGGACATACACAGAATGTCGGCCAATTCCAACAGTGGTTGGCCTTGTTAGCACCACCCAGCTCAACAAAAGTCAATATTATGGTCAACGTTTGTCAAAGGAGCTGGGGCAGAAAATTCTCTGCTGAACAGTGACTACATCCATTCAGAGGCAGGCACCATTTGGGTATTCTGGCAGCTGTGGATGTGGGCTGTCGGAATACAATTGCCAGCACTGCAAATGTATCCATCCGCACTGTTTAGCGTGGATGTATGGCCAGCTTAAGGGTAGGAAACATGCTTCTATTGTTTGAAAAGAAAATCTGTAATAAAGAGGTATGCATGTTGCCATTGCTGACTTTCCCTTACCATTTTAAAATGCTGGTTCTCTGGCTGTCA